>NC_056429.1:15210973-15510973 GCF_018296145.1 Oncorhynchus tshawytscha
TCTAATAAAAGGAATATGTACGCTGACATGCTGCACCTTGGTCCAGTTCTTTCAACAGCCGTGACAACTCCTGTGTTCCAATGGCACGTTGTGTTAGCTAATCCAAGTTGATCCTTTTAAAAGGCTAATTGATCATTGGAAAACACTTTTGCATTTATGTTAGCACAGCTGAAAATTGTTGTCCTGATTAAAGAAGCAATAAAACTGTTGTCCTGATTAAAGAAGAAATAAAACTGTCCTTCTTTAGACTAGTTGAGTATCTGGAGCATCAGCATTTGTGGGTTCGATAACAGGCTCAAAATGGCCAGAAACAAAGCACTTTCTTCTGAAACTCGTCAGTCGGTTCTTGTACTGAGAAATTAAAACTACCGTAATTTCTGGACTATAAAGCGCACCTGAATATAAACCGCACCCACTGAATAAAAAAAAAGAAAGTATTTTGTACATAAATAAGCCGCACATGTCTATAAGCCGCAGGTGCCTACCGGTACATTGAAACAAATTAACTTTACACAGCCTTTAAACAAAACACGGCTTGTAACAAAAATAAATAGGCTTTTAAACGAAACACGGCTTGTAACAAAAATAAATGGGCTTTTAAACGAAACACGGCTTGTATCAAAAATGTAAAAAATATCAGTAAACAGTAGCCTACCAAGAAAGTCATTGGTCACTATCTTCCTCCTCCTGTGCACTGAAACCACTGAAGTCATCTCCTTCGGTGTCAGAGTTGAATAGCCTCAGAATGGCTTCATCCGATGTTGGATTGCTGCCCTCTTCAACACACAGCAGTCCAGCCTTTCGAAACCCGTTGATGATAGTGGATTTTTTGACAATGCTCCATGCTGTCAGCAGCTCTATTTCATTTTCCAACAGCCAGATCGATCGCCTTCAACTTGAAAGCTGCATCATATGCATTTCTCCGTGTCTTTGCCATGATGAGGGTGACACAATGCTCGATTTACGTCACATTATGTGAAGGTGCTCAGTTTTTTGGCGGCATGAATCTTGTGAAAGCGGGAGAAATCCATAAATTAGCCACGTCCTTGTTTAAACCGCCAGGTTCAAAGCGTAGGAAAAAAGTAGAGGCTTATAGTCCGGAAATTACGGTATTCCATGCGAGAAATTTCCAACAAACTGAAGATCTCGTACGACACTGTGTACTATTCCCTTCACAAAACAGCGCAAACTGTCTCTAACCAGAATAGAAAGAGGTGTGGGAGGCCCCGGTGCACAACTGAACAAGAGGACAAGTACATTCGTGTCTAGTTTGAAAAGCAGATGCCTCACAATTCCTCAACTGGCAGCTTCATTAAATAGTACCCACAAAACACTAGTCTCAACGTCAACAGTGAAGAGCCGACTTCGGGATGCTGGCTTTCCTCTGTTTGTGTTATTTTGCCCATCTTAATATTTTATTTTTATTGGTCAGTCTGAGATATGGCTTTTTCTTTGCAACTCTGCCTAGAAGGCCAGCATCCCGGAGTCGCCTCTTCACTGTTGGTGTTGATACTGGTGTTTTGTGGGCACTATTTAATGAAGCTGGACAAAAAAATAGCTTTTCTTTCAAAAACAAGGATATTTCTAAGTGATCCCAAACTTTTCAATGGTAGTGTATATATTATAATCTATTCAATACTTTGTACAATACTATAATCAAATGTTTTTTATAAAGCCCTATTTACATCAGCCAATGTCACAAAGTGCTACACAGAAACCCAGCCTAAAACCCCAAACAGCAAGCAATGCACATGTAGAAAGGCAGGAAGAAACCTAGAGAGGAACCAGGTTCTGAGGGGTGGCCAGTCCTCTTCTGGCTGTGCCGGGTGGAGATTATAACAGTACATGGCCAAGATGTTCAAATGTTCATAGATGACTAGCAGGGTCAAATAATAATAATCACAGTGGTTGTAGAGGGTGCAACAGGTCAGAACCTCAGTAGTAAATGTCAGTTGGCTTTTCATAGCCGATCATTTAGAGTTAGAGACAGCAAGTGCGGTAGAGAGAGAGAGTCTAAAACAGCATGTCCGGGACAGATAGCACAACAATCAATCAAATGTATTTATAAAGCCCTTCTAACATCAGCTGATGTCACAAAGTGCTGTAGAGAAACCCAGCCTATAACCACAAACAACAAGCAATGCAAGTGTAGAAGCACAGTGGCTACAAAAAACTCCCTAGAAAGGCCAGAACCTAGGAAGAAACCTAGAGAGGAATCAGGCTATGAGGGGTGGCCAGTCCTCTTCTGGCTGCCGGGTGGGGATTATAACAGAACATGGCCAAGATGTTCACATGTTTATAGATGACCAGCAGGGTCAAATAATAATAATCACAGTGGTTGTAAAGGGTGCAACAGGTCAGCACCTCAGGAGTAAATGTTAGTTGGCTTTTCATAGCCGATCATTCAGAGTATCTCTACCGCTCCTGCGGTCTCTAGAGAGTTGAAAACAGCAGGTCTGGGACAGGTAGCACATCCGGTGAACAGGTCAGGGTTCCATAGGCAGAACAGAACAGGCAGAACAATTAAAACTGGAGCATCAGCACGGCCAGGTGGACTGGGGACAGCAAGGAGTCATCAAGCCAGGTAGTCCTGAGGCATGGTCCTAGTGCTCAGGTCCTCCGAGAGAAAGAAAGAAAGAAAGAAAGAAAGAGAGAGAGAGAGAGAGAGAGAGAGAGAGAGAGAGAGAAAGAGAAGTATAGAGAGCATACTTAAATTCAAACAGGACACCGGATAAGACAGGAGGCTAAATCTTTCACACCGTATCTGAGAAAGAACTTGAAAGAATCTATGATATTGATAGATATTTCCACGAATACCTGCTCGATCCCCCTATCAGACTCAGAGTGAACCTCAAGTTTCAAGAGGTATCTCTCGTGCCTTAGTCAATGTTCCATTGCTTGAGGAGTAAATCTTTGAGCGCAACTTAATAGTGTAAAGTGTGTGAAATTATTCTGTGTATTCTACTTTATAGATTGAAATGATTCATTGCCTTGGAAACCATACAATTTTCACTATCTAACTATATGAACTTGTCATTAATTCATGAGTCCACAGCTTATAATAAACGGTGTGAGATGGTTATTTGTATAACTTTGAATTTGATCATTCCTTAACTACTGAATGTAGCTCAGTCATTGACAATCATCACATTTCTCTATTCCAACTCAGTATGTTTCATTCAGTACAGTAATTCACATTGTAAACTACCCACTACTGCTCACATCTGTTTCAGAAGAGCAGTTTGAGGGACACATATTCTCACATTAGACACGTAATACATTCATTTTAATACATTAATACATTTACATTTAATACATTCATCATTAAGTAACTAGAGATAACAGGGTCCTTGAGCTCCGATAATGAGCGTTAAATGGTAGTTTGATTTATAGGCAACAATCTAAAGGACCATTTACCTTGCTCAGTGAGAATAACATTAGATAAAAGACAATACTGTGCAGCCGTCTTCATCGACCTGGCCAAGGCTTTCGACTCTGTCAATTACCTCATTCTTAGCGGAAGACTCAACAGCTTGGGCTTCACAAATGACTGCCTCGCCTGGTTCACCAACTACTTCTCAGATAGAGTTCAGTGTATCAAATCGGAGTGCCTGTTGTCCGGCCCTCTGGCAGTCTCTATGGGGTGCCACAGGGTTAAATTCTCGGGCCAACTCTTTTCTCTGTATATATCAATGATGTCGCTCTTGCAGCTTGTGATTCTCTGATCCACCTCTACGCAGATGACACCATTCTGTATACATCTGTCCCTTCTTTGGACACTGTGCTAACAAACCTCCAAACGAGCTTCAATGCAGTACAACACTCCTTCCGAGGCCTCCAACTGCTTTTAAATGCAAGTAAAACTAAGTCGTTCGTGGCAACCGATCGTTGCCCGCACCTCCCGCCCAACTAGCATCACTACTCTGTACGGTTCTGACTTAGAATATGTGGACAACTACAAATACCTAGACACACATTAAGCATCTCCAATCCACAATTAAATCAAAAATCGGTTTCCTACTTTGCAACAAAGCCTCCTTCACTCATGCTGCCAAACTTACCCTTGTAAAACTGACTATCCGACCGATCCTTGACTTCGGCGATGTAATTGACCAAATAGCCTCTAACACTCTACTCAGCAAACTGGATGTAGTCTATCACAGTGCCCTCCGTTTTGTCACCAAAGCCCCATATACTACCCACCACTGCAGCCTGTATGCTCTCGTTGGCTGACTCACACTACATATTTGTCGCCAAACCCACTGGCTGCAGGTCATCTATAAGGCTATGCTAGGTAAGCCCCGCCTTATCTCAGCTCACTGGTCACCATAGCAGCACCCACTCGTAGCATGCGCTGGTCATCCCCAATGCCAACACTTCCTTTGGCCGCCATTCCTTCCGGTTCTCTGCTGCCAATGACTGGAACGAATTGCAAAAATCACTGAAGCTGGAGTCTTATATCTCCCTCTCTAACTTTAAGCATCAGCTGTCAGAACAGCTTACCGATCACTGTATCTGTACACAGCCAATCTGTAAATAGCCCACCCAACTACCTCATCACCATATTGTTACTCATCCTCTTGCTCTTTTGCACCCCAGTATCTCTACTTACACATCATCATCTGCACATCTATCACTCCAGTGTTAATGATAAATTGTAATTACTTTGCTTCTATGGCCTATTTATAGCCTTAACTCCCTACTCTTCTACATTTGCACACACTGTACATAGATTTTTGTCTATTTTGTTATTGACTGTACGTTTGTTTATGTGTAACTCTGTGTTGTTGTTTTTGTAAAACTGCTTTGCTTTATCTTAGCCAGGTCACAGTTGTAAATGAGAACTTGTTCTCAACTGGCCTACCTGGTTAAATAAAGGTGAAATTTAAAAAAAAAATAGAAATATAAAGATCGTTACAGTCTTCCTTCAGCAGAACTACTTTTTTTTGACAAAGACAGAAAGATCCAATTTCTCAAATAGTGGTCGACCTCATATCCTGTTATCATTTTGTGCGATCCTGAGACGTTTGAAACCAGGAAAAGGGGCAGTTTGTAGGTCAGGATTTTCTAATAAGCAGTAGCTAACGGCTTCTAACATAATATAATGGCTTATAACAGCTTTTCTGACAGGTTAAATAGACAGTCTAGTATCTATCCTCATGTAATATGTTTTCAGCCTCTCTCTCACTCTCTCTCCCTCTAGTCTCCCGACAGAAAGATTGATAGGTAATTATTTTTGGCAGCCCCAAAATTTCCGTGAAGACTGAAGGCCTTGGAAGCAGGAGAGGCCGGAATAGTGGGACATCCAGCTGATATCAAGATCCTTGCTGAGAGTAAGCCCTTATTTGTCATAAATTAGCCTTTGTGCACTGCGAGCCAGGAAAAGCATTGACACTGGAGGGATTTCTCTGCATGCGAGTCTTGTATATGGTCTTAACAGTGGAGAGCAGAGCAATCACAACCTCATAAACAAGCTTATCCTGGTCCAGACCTGCATGGGTTCTTCTCAGCTGTGTTTTTTTCTAGTGACCTATATAAATCAGGTATACAAGGAGAGGTACTCATGCTGAATTCATTTTAGCATAATTATGGTTAGCTGTTTGCAACATCATTGATTTCATTTAACCAGATCCATTCTCGGTTGGACATCAGCACAGATATTATTTGGATATCTTTTGGTCACTGGGTCGAATCTAGCTTTGCTTATTTCGTGCATCTCAAGCCAAGAGTGTTGATTGGTTTTGCATGTGAAAGAGATTAAGACCTGAGGGGTATTTTATTACAGATTGAATTTAAATTGGTATCAATTTTCCAAAGGGGAGACTTAATTTATTAAGGCCAAGATCACTCTTTCGATGACTCCTATGGGCAACCATCGCTCCATGATGACGCAGTTTTCTCACTCGGTTGTTAATATGAATATCTTAGCCCAGTGTAGGTTAACCACTGTGGTCAAACCTGACGTGGATGTTGTAAAGCACACTCTCCTATGTCTGTAAGTATGGCGTCATTTCTTCTAAATAAGAAAGGTCCCGTCTAGCCTCTTTAATGCTGAAGAAAAGGGTCAGTCACATTAGACAAACGTTACAACTGTGGCGAAATCCTGCACGGAGCCTTCACCAAGCACTACCACTTTAAGAGCAGTGAGGAAGGAGGAAATAAAGACAGCTCTTTGGGGAGGAGCTCTTGGTTGGCGCGACAATTGATTGTGTGTGCTATGCTGCAGAAGTTTGGTTTATTTTCAGCGTGTGTAGTTTATAAAGTATTTAACTCAATCATCGGTGTGACAGTTCTAGGTCGTGGTTGTTATCGTTTGAGACCGCGCCGGTTATGGATCGCATGGATTAGTAGCAACATGGTTGCGAAGCTTTGACATACAAACCAACAAACCATCGGACAGTCAGACAGTACACCGGCACGCCTGAAGACCACAGCTAAGCTCTCTCATGTTCTCTTTCTCTTCCCGATACTGTTCCAGTGCTTTAACCTGCAACCAGACTTTCTATTTTTTCAAATGCACATCCCATTGAAGTTCATTAGAGCTGGACTATTATTGCCCTGCCAGAAGTATTTGGGTGGACATTTTCAGTGAAAAGTGAGGTTGCTTGTAAGTTGTGTATTGTTATTTGAACTGTATTGAGGTGGGGTGTACTAATGACATATGGCCGAGAAGATTGTGGACATTTTTAAGGCCTTTGTGTCTATGAACACCCCCCACATTCATACCCTCTGTACTTCTCCACTGGAAGATAATACATATTACTGCAAATCCTCTGTTGATGACTGGGTTTTTTCTTGTATGAAGTTTCTGTTCAATTGCTCTGCTATTATTATTATTATTATTATTATTATTATTATTATTGTATGAGGTATTCTTGCTGGGGTTTCCCCTGTGCTGTGATGTGGGTTTTATAGGGTTTGTTCTCTTTTCTCTACTCTGGCGATCTGGTAAACAGGCTACACTCTAGGCAGTCTCTTCTGATGATGTGTGTGGGTCTGGTAGTGGTACTCTCTCTATTCTACTCTTTTCCTTTCGGCATGGTTAATGGCTGCCTGGCACCCGAACAAAATCTTTCTTTACCCCTCTCTAATAAATACCGCTACAGAATTGGCGCCCAAACAGGGACTTGAAGAGAAACACTCATGACACCATCCACACAAGACTGAATCATGTCTTTTGTAGGAACCCCATACTGTGTCAATGTGGACACACCTGATGGTAATCATGTTCGGGATTCTTTCATTGTGGAAGGACTCGATGGACTAATGGAGTTGGATAGCACTGACCCTAATCCCCAGGCTTCCGGCTCACCTATAACATCTCCACCATTACCCTCCCCTCAAACCCTTCCGGTTACCCTGTCCAGAGAGACTGGGAGAGGTGTCTCTGTGATCACTGGACAAATGGAACATCAATGGACACCCACCAATCATAGTTTGACAATGCAGGAGAATGCCATTCGCAAACTCAGTGAATGTGTGGAGGCTCATCAGACAGATGTGCAGCACAGGTTGGATTACCTTCCCTGTCAAATGGAGGAAAACCAACAACAAATTGTTCAGAGACAGAAATATTTACAAGATTCTCTGAAGCAGGATATTCAAGGAAAACTGCACCAGTTCAAAACACAAATGGAAACTAACCATCATCAAGTCATAATCTTTCTTGAGGAGGAACAAAAACAGAGCGCAGAGGAGTCAGCCTCTGTTGTGAAGGGAGTGTGTTCTTATCTGAAGGAAGTTATGGAGGACATGAAGAACTCTCTCACAGGGGAACTACGATTTTTGATTGAACAGACTCAAAAGGACACCGTTAATGACGTGGGGAAAATCACAGAAGGCCACAGACCTTCAAATGGAAGAGCTGCACCAGGAGGTAATGCAGTGCTTTCCCTCAGGTTTTACCTCTGCCACTGGCTTGGCCAGTATGGGAATAGGAACAGGGAGCACTACAAAAGCCCCTCTGAAGATACTGTTAAACAACAGAACTCCCTCTGCCACTGGCTTGGCCAGTAAGGGAATAGGAACAGGTAGTACTACAAAAACCCCTCTGAAGATACTGTTAAACAACAGAACTCCCGCTGCCACTGTCATGTCTCCTCTAGAGCGCTCCTTACCTATCAAACTACTTTCCCCCAATTTTGGCAGCCCAGAAGATGATGTTGATCCACTGTTTTTCTTATCTATCTTTTCCCTTACTGACTTGGAGGTTCTTGCCACCCTCTGCAGTGTTCTCCATGGTACAGCAAGAGAATGGTGGGAGATAGCCCGTGAACATGTGTCAACCTGGGAAGAGTTTCAAAAAATATTCCTCTTAGCCTTCCTCTCAGAGGACTATGGGGATGAACTGGCGGAACGTGTTTGTAACAGAGTCCAGGGTGAAGCAGAGCCAATACGGGACTTTGCCTTCTATCGAGTTCTATGTAGGAGATGGAAGGCTGACATTACTGAGCAGGAGATGTTCTTAAGAAGGAGTTTGACCATGGTTCTCCGCCTTGCTAGTCAACTTTGAGACCGTGCAGAATGTGGATGATTTGGTGCGCCTGGGGACTCCGTTTGAGAAGGACTGGAAGCACCACCTCCAAACTAAAAACCCTGTTCCCTCATCCCAGTATACCCATAACTCTCCTGGGGCTAAACCGTCGCAGATATTTGTACCCAAGATCCAAGACACAAGTCCAGTGAGGCGTTGGTGTAAAGTCCAACCTCCTCCAGATTCTTGCCCGCTCTATGTCCAGCGTCAGGATTCAGGAAAAGGTCAGAAAGGACAGAAGACTGAAGTCTAGACAGGCGTGGTGGCTTGCATACAATTGGGTCAGCTTTAATGCCCACCATAAAGCCTTTAGACAGCACAACTAGCCGTCTTATTCCTATTCCGCAACAACTATTGGTTCCTCTGACTGTTAGGAACTGGAGAGGGAAGGCCATAATCGACACAGGGGCATCTTACACCCTGATGCAAGAGGCCCTGTGGCAGAACATGGCATTACCTCATGAGGAGCTACGAACATGGGAGGAGAGACCATTGTACTTGGCCAATGGAGAACCTACCACCCCCTTGGGCTGGATTAGTATAATAATAAAACTGCCTGGTGAGACTAACCTTCCTCTGGCTATTCTTGCAGATTCAAGCCTAGCATTTGCTGTAGTCCTTGGCCTAGACTTCCTGTTCTTCAGTAGACTGACCATCTCTGTCCGAACCCTGCTATCGGCTGCACTCTGACTGTTCACAACCTGGTAATGCACTGATTTCAGGCTGGAGCCTGCTACATTATGCCGAGTCCAGACAAGGTCAAGTCAGAGACAGAGAAAATATAAAGAGACAAAGTCTGAGAACCCAACTATCACCCTGATTACCACCGCACCCCCCCCCTTCTATCTGAGAGTAAAAGCAAACCTGATGCTGATTTCTACATCAAACAAGCAGTTGAACAGGCATGTCTGTCGGATGATGACAGTTGGCAGCTCTCCCAGATGTTGGAGATGAACAGTAAGGTCTGTACTCTTACACTCAGCCGTACAACCGTATTCAAACACAAAATCTATACCCGACATGATGTCCCCATTAAGCAGTATCCCTGCAGGCTGTCCCCCACCAAACTGGCAATTCTCAATGAACAGCTCAAAAGCATGTTGGAGAATGGAATTGTGGAACCTTCTTTTTCCGGATGGGCTTCTCCGGTTGTCCTGATTCCAAAGAAAGATGGTGGATATCGATTCTGTGTAGACTACAGGAAGCCGAATGCCATAACAGAAAGCGATGCCTACCCTCTACCAAACATAAATTACATACTGGAATCTCTGGCAGGAGCATCCATATTTAGTAATCTGGATCTGAACAGTGGCTATTGGCAGGTGGCAATGGATCCTGCTAGTCAGGACAAAACTGCCTTTGTCACATCTGCTGGTTTGTACTCCTTCAAAGTCATGCCTTTTGGTTTAAAGAATGCTCCAGCAACCTTCCAAAGGTTGATGGAGACTGTCCTGGGAGATCTGAGGGGTAGAAATTGTCTTGTGTATCTGGATGACATCATAATCTACTCCTCCTCTGTCACGGATCATCTGCAAGACATTCAGTCTGTCTTCGAGAGACTAAAGGCTGCAGGTTTGACCTTGAACTTGAAGAAGTGTCTCTTCTGTTTGCCAGAACTCAAGTTCCTTGGTCATGTGGTTAATGCTGAAGGTATCCATGTAGATCCAGCCAAAGTTGCAGCCGTGCAGGAATTCCCACATCCCTCAAGGCTGTTCAGCGGTTTCTGGGTATGGCTGGATGGTACCACAGGTTTGTGCCTGACTTTTCAAAGGTCGCCGAACCCCTCAACCACCTTAAGAAGAAAGGTGTGAAATTCCAATGGACCCCTGCATGCCAAAGTGCATTTGATGCACTCAAAACAGTCTTATTACTCCTCCAGTGCTTGGACATCCTAACCAGAATGCTAATTTCATTGTGTACACGGATGCAAGTCAAACAGGACTTGAGCAGTCTTGGCTCAACAAACAGGACTTGGAACAGAAGAGGTTCTTGCTTATGCAAGTCGCACCCTTAATTCAGCCGAGAGGAATTATTCAACAACTGAAAGGGAGTGCCTCGCTGTGGTCTGGGCTTTGGAGAAATGGAGCTACTACTTGGAGGCGAAGATCTTCACCATTGTCACAGACCACGCTGCTCTGCAGTGGGTTCTGGCATCAGGCAAGACCAACAGCCATCTTATTCGCTGGTCTATCAGACTGCAGAAGTTTGACTTCATCATTGAGTATCGCAAAGGAAAACTGAACGTTGTACCAGATGCCCTTTCTCGGATTACAGAGACTGTCAATGTTTGTCCTCCCTTATGCAGCACTTATACTACCGCTAAATGTGTGGATGATTCCTTTCCTCTGGATGATGAGTGTATCACAGCAGAAGGATGCTGCCATCATGGCGATCCATAAGAGTCTGTCTGAAGAAGACTCGAAGAGTCGCTTCAATGACAAGTTCAGCATAATTCAGGATAAAGTGTATTGAAAAACTCCAAGAGGAGATGGAATACACAGCACCCATTACCGCGTCTTCATTCCCTCTACATTGAGTGACCAGACAATCCAAGCTTATCATGCCAATCCCATGAGTGGCCATCTTGGAGTTTTTAAAACTTATCGAAGACGACAAGGGGTGGTTTACTGGCCAAGCATGTGGGTTGATATCCACATACAGCAGTGTGAAGTCTGCCAGAAATACAAACCAGACATTGGCAGACCTGCCGGGAAAATGCAGCAGACCGTGGTGAACCATCCAAGTTAAATTTTGGGAATTTTCCTCCCAGCCGGGGGACCCGGAATTAATTTTTATTGGTGGTAGTGGACTACTACACACACTGGGTGGAGTTGTTTCCCCTCCGTTGTTTCCCCTCCCCACTGCATCAGCCATTGCTCTAATTCTGAGAAGGGAGGTCTTTTCGGAATTCCAGACCAAATCCTCTCTGACCGAGGTCCACAGTTCATATCAGGAATATACAAAGAGCTCTGTACCTACTGGGGTGTAATTGCCAAGCTGACCACAACCTACCATCCTCAGACCAACCTGACCGGGAGGGTAAACCGAACCCTGAAGGGGACGATTGCTTAATTCGTGGGGGATCAGCACACCGGAATTTCGCTTTGCACTGAACTCTGCCGTGCAGGAGACTTCTGGGGTCACTCCCGCCGAACTCCACCTGGGAAGACCACTAAAGGGTCCGATGGACAGAGTCTTGCAAAGTTCGAATGTTTCAACTGACTGCCCAGTGTTTGATGCCGTACAACACCAGCACATCTTGTTAGCCAGAGTGGAGGCCAGCAAAACCAAAGCCAAACAATGACAGCTGAGAAACTGTGACAAACATAGACGAGACATGTGTTTTCCACCCCAGTCTCGTGTATGGGTACGTTCACATCATGTCAAAGGTGTCTAAGAAGTTCACTGCCAAGCTAGCTTCGAGATGGAAAGGTCCATACTGTGTAGTGCAGCAGTTGGGACCAGTGAACTACTTGGTCTGTTTGGAGGACACTGGGGAAGATGTCAGGACAGTTCATGTTGTTGACCTAAAGCCCTGCTACCCTACGGCAGAAGAGCTGGATCGCAGGCAAAAGCAACACCTGCAGGACCTCTTCGTGGAGGACTCTAATGATGAGGACTTCCCTGGTTTTGAGTAGCAGGAACATGAACCTGTCAAAGCCTGCATCCTCTCTGTTTCGACAGGCTTTGTTTTTTCATGGAGGGAGGAGTGTGGCGAAATCCTGCACCGAGCCTTCACCGTGCGCTGCCACTTTGAGAGCGCATCAGCAGTAAGGAAGGAGGAAATAAAGACAGCTTTTTCAGCTCTTCGGGGAGGAGCTCTTGGTTGGCGCGACAGTTGATTGTGTGTGCTATGCTGCAGAAGTTTGGTTTATTTTCAGCGTGTGTAGTTTATAAAGTATTTCACTCAATCATCGATGTGACAGTTCTAGGTCGTGGTTGTTATCGTTTGGGACCGCGCCGGTTATGGATCGCATGGATTAGTAGCAACATTGTTGCGAAGCTTTGACATACAAACCATCGGATGGTCAGACAGTACACCGGCACGCCTGAAGACCACAGCTAAGATCTCTCTTGTTCTCTTTCTCTTCCCGATACTGTTCCAGTGCTTTAACCTGCAACCAGACTTTCTATTTTTTCAAATGCACTTCCCATTGAAGTTCATTAGAGCTGGGCTATTTTTGCCATGCCAGAAATATTTGGGTGGACATTGTTAGTGAAAAGTGAGGTTGCTTGTAAGTTGTGTATTGTTATTTGAACTGTATTGAGGTGGGGTGTACTAATGACATGTGGCCGAGAAGATTGTGGACATTTTTAAGGCCTTTGTGTCTATGAACACCCCCCACATTCATACCCTCTGTACTTCTCCACTGGAAGATAAAACATATTACTGCAAATCCTCTGTTGATGACTGGGTTTTTTCTTGTATGAAGTTTCTGTTCAATTGCTCTGCTATTATTATTATTATTATTATTGTATGAGGTATTCTTGGTGGGGTTTCCCCTGTGCTGTGATGTGGGTTTTATAGGGTTTGTGTTCTCTTTTCTCTACTCTGGCTATCTGGTAAACAGGCTACACTCTAGGCAGTCTCTTCTGATGATGTGTGTGGGTCTGGTAGTGGTACTCTCTCTATTCTACTCTTTTCCTTTCGGCATGGTTAATACCTGCCTGGCGCCCGAACAAAATCTTTCTTTACCCCTATAATAAATATCACTATTCTCTTAATAGTGCGCTACTTTTCACCAAGGCCCATAGCTATTTGGGATGCATCCATGGTGGGTTGTATTTACAGCATCAGAAAGAGTCTCTGGATGCTTCTGTGTTAATGACATGATTTACCCTGACCAGAGAGTCTGGACAAAGGAAAAAGAACACTGCTGTCGCTACCTCACTCTCCATCCAAGCTGCATGATTAGAGAAGGAAAGAAGAGAACCCTAAAGAGGACAATACCCCTACCCTGTTGCTTTACCCTGAGAACTTCAATATCAGACCACCGACTACTTTCCTGCCATCCGTGAACTATATACCAGGCGGTGTCAGAGGAAGGCCCAAAACATTGATTTGATTTGAGAAAATAAGGCCCAGACCAGACAACACACCTTTCACCTTAAATGACATGAGGGCTGATATACAGACTGTCTCAATCACAGCCTCAAGGATGGTGATTTAGCAGCTGACCGGGCCAATAGACGTTTACTCCATGAAGTTTTTTCACCTTAGCTCTTCTGTTTACCTAAAGTGTACCCTTTTTGTTCATCAGCGCATCCTGTTCAAATACATTAGGACAATCCGTGTTGACCCTGGGATTAAATGGAGCGAGACTGAAGTCGCGGCCCAGTCTGAAATAGGTCAGCATGTCTAAACAGCATGTCTTTAATAGATATGAGGACATGCATCACAGAGTTGAAAGAGAGGTCATTTTCCTCATCAGTAAAACAAGGACTGACTTTGTGGTAATCTCCAGAGCTACAGCATGTCGTTGCTATGATACAGTGGCATTAGATTCAGAAATTAGAAGCTTGTGAGATTTCACTCAAAGTGAATGTGCATGGCTTGTTTTGAATATGATTTAATTATAATATGGTGGTTCTTCCTACAGATATGGGGGGGGTTATGCTGTGTTTATGCACAACTTTCTATCCAAGCTGGGAGAGAGCGTGAGGACGGCTCATATCATGCTGGTTCCTCCTGTACATAAAAAATAAACATTTTCCAATAGAATCCATTTTTAACTCTGGCTGTAACGCAACAGAATATGGAATAAGTCAAGGGGTATGAATATTTTCTGAAGGCACTGTAGCTGCTATTAAGCTGTTTTTATACACTTTTTAAAAAAGCATATCAAATAGTCTACAATGAGGAAAAAAGTTGTTGGCTTGAGGATACATCTTGACACTATTGTTAAACTCAGCAGATTTTGTCTCGGTAATACCCTACACAAATGGGCTGCAATCAAGGTAAAGTCAATAAAATCTAATTAAACTAAACTCAACTTGAGAGAGTCCTCCTTAATGCTTCTTTGTCGGTTTCTCTTTCTATTTCTTCCTCTCTGCGCAAAACATTTTCAAGTCTTGCCATAGATTTTCATGCAGATTTAAATCGAAACTGTAACTTGGCCACCCAGGAACATTCACTGTCTTCTTGGAAAGCAACTCCAGTGTAGATTTGGATTTGTGTTTTAGGTTATTGTCCTGCTGAATGGTGAATTTGTCTTCCAGTGTCTGTTGGAAAGCAGACTGAAGCAGGTTTTCCTCTAGGATTTTGCCTGTGTTTTAGCTCCATTCCATTTCTTTTTTTTTATCCTGGAAAAACTCTCCAGTCTTTAACGATTACAAGTGTACCCATAACATGATGCAGCCACCACTATGCTTGAAAATATGAAGAGTGGTACTCAGTAATGTAATGGATTTATCCCAAACATAACACTTTGTATTCAGGACAAAAATGTATGGCTTTTCCACATTTTTTTGAAGTATTACTTTAGTGCCTTGTTGCAAACAGGATGCATGTTTTGGAATATTCTGTGCAGAATGAGGCCAATAGTGAATTAAAACAATTACAGAGTTTAATGGCTATAACTGAGGATGGATCAACAACATTGTAGTTACTCCAAATACTAATTGCTTCCTTGTTTTAACTCTGTCAATTAGTATTGTGGAGTAACTACAATGTTGTGGATCCATCCATAGTTTTCTCCTATTACAGCCCGAAACTGTTTTAATTCACCAATGGCCTGATGGTGAAATCCCTGAAAGGTTTCCTTCCTCTCTGACAACTGAGTTAGGAAGGATGCCTGTATCTTTGTAGTAAATTGGTTTGAAACTCTATGGCAAGACTTGAAAATGGCTTTTGAGCAATAGTCAACAACCAATTTGACAGAGCTTACAGAATTGTCTTTTTTTAATAATGAGCAAATATTGTACAATCCAGGTGTGCAAAGCTCTTAGAGTTACCCATAAAGACTCACAGCTGTAATTGCTGCCAAAGGTCATTCTAACATGTATTAACTCAGGGGTTTGAATCAAATAAAAATATGTATTTTTAATTTTTTACAAATATTCAATTTTTAAAAATTTGACATTACAGAGTATTTTGTGTAGATAGTCGCCCAAAATGTTTTATCCAATTTCAATTATACTTTGTAACACAAAGGGGTATGAATACTGTCTGAAGGCACTGTAGTTATGGATCAGGGATGGTCAACTTTGATGGGGGTGGGGGCCACAAAAAAGAACTCATTGTGAGGGGCCACAATGGCTCGTGGCTCTGCGTACCCACATCCATAGATTGGTAAATTAGTCTATTGGCCAGCCCTGCGATAGATGGTACACAGCATAATGAAACTATCCCTAGTAAGCCAGTGTTTTGAGGGTGGACTGACTGTATTATCTGGCATTAGTAATTGACTGGGTTTATTCAAAACAACTTTCTATCCAAGCCGGGAGAGAGCGTGAGGATGGCTCATATCATGCAGGTTCCTCCTGTATTTAAAAAATAAATCAGTTGGTTGCTGATTAGTATGCTGAATCTTACAATCGGCAATGTTTGAATTTCCAACCTTAATTACTGAACAAGTAATTACATTATTGCCGCCAGCTAGCAGTCAAAGTGGCAGCCTTGCAACACCGTGTATAACTTCGTGAAATGTTAGGCTTAATATGAGAACATGACGACCAAATAGGCCTACCAAATAATATTTAAGCAAAGCTATAGGCTACGTGCCCTGGCACCACAGAAAGCTTATCCGAGATTCGATTCGCATAGACATGTCACAATTTCAGCACCATGGACAGCGATCTGTGGTCTATACTTTGTGTGGCTGCCTCGCTGATAAATTCACATTTTTTGGGGGGGGAGGGGCAAACTACGACCTTGCGGGAGTCCAGAGACTACGTCATGCCAGTGACTACAAGTCTACAACACAGAAGACAAAAAACATGAAACAAATAGTTCTTTGGTGACACATTATGAAAGTCTGACTGGAGCAAACCAGACATTAATATCACCCCAAAATCATAATCGTAATGTAAGAAGTATTTATTGTCTTGGTCTGAAAAGAATGTATAGAGCCTATACATGTTACTGTGTGCCAAGAGATTGAAACTTTTTTCCTTTTTTACACAAAAAAATGAAATGCAAAATGTTATTCATTCAGTGAACTGAGAATTGTAGAGGGCAAACAATGGTTTTCAATAGATTTGTCAATTCACAGAGAACAATTATTCTGAAGCCAGAAACAAAATTGTGATTTGATTGTTTTTCTATTTAGACCTCCGTTTTCATAGAAAGTCATTACACCCACAAAGAGACAGAATTATGAATGATTTTCTGCAGATATTGATTCCCTGGCAATGGCAGCGTCATGCTGTGTCCGAATGGTACCGTACAGGCAAAGGAAACACAAAGCTAAAGTGTCTTAATAGGGCACTGGGCCACCACAAGCCAGAAAAGCTTCAATGCACCTTGGCATACACAGTTGAAGTCGGAAGTTTACATACACTTAAATTAGTTTTAATGACTCCAATTTTTCAACCACTCCACAAATGTTTTGTCCTAACCGACTTGCTAAAACTATTGTTTGTTAACATCTACTTTGTGCATGACACAAGTAATTGTTTACAGACAGTCAATTATAAGTGAAATAATCTATCACAATTCGAGTGGCTCAGAAGTTTAAATACACTAAGTTGACTGTGCCTTTAAACAGCTTGGAAAATTCCATAAAATGATGTCAGAGCTTTAGAAGCTTCTGATAGGCTAATTGACACAATTTGAGTCAATTGGAGGTGTACCTGTGGATGTATTTCAAGGCCTACCTTCAAACTCAGTGCCTCGCTGCTTGACATCATGGGAAAATCAATAGAAATCAGCCAAGACCTCAGAAAAGAAATTGTAGACCCCCACAAGTCTGGTTCATACATGGGAGCAATTTCCAAATGCCGGAAGGTACCTCGTTCATCTGTACAAACAATGGTATGCAAGTATAAACACCATGGGACCACGCAGCCGTCATACCGCTCAGGAAAGAAATGAGTTCTGTCTCCTAGAGATGAACGCACTTTTGTGCGAAAAGTGCAAATCAATCCCAGAACAACAGCAAAGGACCATGTGAAGATGCTGGAGGAAACGGGTACAAAAGTATCTATATCCACAGTAAAACGAGTCCTATATCGACATAACCTGAAAGGCCGCTCAGCAAGGAAGAAGCCACTGCTCTAAAACCGCCATAAAAAAGCCAGACTACGGTTTGCAACTGCACATGGGGACAAAGATCGTACTTTTTGGAGAAATGTCCTCTGGTCTGATGAAACAAAAATAGAACTGTTTGTTAGACCATCGTTATGTTTGGAGTAAAAATGGGGAGGCTTGCAAGCCGAAGAACACCATCCCAACCGTGAAGCATGTGGGGGGGCTTTGCTGCAAGAGGGACTGGTGCACTTCACAAAATAGATGGCTTCATGAGGATGGAAAATTATGTGGCTAGATAACTAAGGTCAGGGCGTGACAAGCAACATCTCAAGACATCAGTCAGGAAGTTAAAACTTGGTTGCAAATGGGTCTTCCAAATGGACAATGACCCCAAGCATACTTCCAAAGTTGTGGCAAAATGCCTTCAGGACAAAGTCAAGGTATTGGAGTGGCCATCACAAAGCCCTGACCTCAATCCTATAGAGAATTTGTGGGCAGAACTGAAAAAGCGTGTGCGAGCAAGGAGGCCTACAAACCTGACTCAGTTACACCAGCTCTGTCAGGATGAATGGGCCAAAATTCACCCAACTTATTGTGGGAAGCTTGTGGAAGGCTACCTGAAGCGTTTGACCCAAGTTAAACAATTTAAAGGCAATGTAACCAAATACTAATTGAGTGAATGTAAACTTCTGACCCACTGGGAATGTGATGAAAGAAATTAAAGCTCAAATAAATAATTCTCTCCACTATTATTCTGACATTTCACATTCTTAAAATAAAGTGGTGATCCTAACTGTCCTATGACAGGGAATATTTACTAGGATTAAAAGTCAGGAATTGTCAAACTGAGTTTAAATGTATTTGGCTAAGGTGTATGTAAACTTCTGACTTCATCTGTACTTGTCTGGAAGTCTATTAGAAGGATGTGACACCCTTCTTCCACAAACAAATTCCAGCATTTGGTGTTTTGTAGATGGTGGTGGAAAACACTGCTTCAGGTCCCGCTCTAGAATCTTCCATAAGTATTCAATTGGGTTTGATCTGGGGACTGAGACGGCCATGGCATATGGTTTACATGGTTTCACGCTCATCAAACCATTTAGTGACCACTCGTGCCCTGTGGAATGAGGCATTGTCATCCTATGGGGGCATAGCCATGGTAGCCAAAATAATGGGCTGCCCAGCATTTTATAAATGGCCTTAATCACAATGGGATGTTATGTCTTTAAATACCTCAGGAACCACACCTGTGTGGAAGCACTTGCTTTCAATATACTTTGTAGCGCTCATTTACTCAAGTGCTCAGTAAGGCCATTCTACTCTTAATGTTTGTGTATGTAGATTGCATGGCTGTGTGCTTGATTTTATACACCTGTCAGCAACGGGTGTGGCTGAAATAGCCAAATCCACTCATTTGAAGGGCTGTCCACATACTTTTGTGTATATATAGTGTACTGTGCATTCGGAAAGTATTCCGACCCATTCACTTTTTCAACATTTTTTTACGTTAAAGCCTTATTCTAAAATTGATTACATTAAAAAAATCCTTAACCTACACACAATACCCTATAATGACAAAGCAAAAACAGGTTATAGACATTTTTTTTTAAATTGACTAAAAATAAAATACAGAATAATCACATTTACAAAAGTATTCAGACCCTTTGCTATGAGACTCGAAATTGAGCTCATGTGCATCCTGTTTCCATTGATCATCCTTGAGATGTTTGTACAGCTTGTCCACCTGTGGTAAATTCAATTGATTGGACATGATTTGAAAAACCACACTCCTGTCTACATTAGAGGTCGACCGATTATGATTTTTCAATACCGATTATTGGAGGACCACAAAAGCCGATGCCGATTAATCGGACAATTTTTATATTTATTTTTTATTTGTAATAATGACAATTACAACTATTGAATGAACACTTATTTTAACTTAATATAATACATCAATAAAATCTATTTAGCCTCAAGTAAATAATGAAACATGTTCAATTTGGTTTAAATAATAAGTGTTGGAGAAGAAAGTGCAATATGTACTATGTAAGAAAGCTAATGTTTGAGGTCCTTGCTCAGAACATGAGAACATATGAAAGCTTTTAACCTGAGTCTTCAATATTCCCAGGTAAGAAGTTTTAGGCTGTAGTTATTATAGGAATTATAGGACTATTTCTCTCTATACCATTTGTATTTCATTAACCTTTGACTATTGGATGTTCTTATAGGCACTTTAGTATTGCCAGTGTAACAGTATAGCTTCCGTCCCTCTCCTCGCTCCTCCCTGGGCTCGAACCAGCAACACAATGACAATTAGCGCGGGCTAACTAGCTGGGCATTTCACTTCGGTTACACAAGCCTCATCTCGGGAGTTGATAGGCTTGAAGTCATAAAAAGCGCAATGCTTGATGCACAACGAAGAGCTGCTGGCAAAACTCAAAGAAAGTGCTGTTTGAATTAATGTTTACGTGCCTGCTTTTGCCTACCACCGCTCAGTCAGATACTTAGATGCTTGTATGCCCAGTCAGATTACATGCAACGCAGGACACGCTAGATAATATCTAGTAATATCATCAACCATGTGTAGTTAACTAGTGATTATGATTGATTGTTTTTTATAAGATAAGTTTAATGCTAGCTAGCAACTTACCTTGGCTTACTGCATTCGTGTAACAGGCAGTCTCCTTGTGGAGTACAACGAGAGAAAGGCAGGTCGTTATTGCGTTGGACTAGTTAACTGTAAGGTTGCAAGAATGGATCCCCTGAGCAGACAAGGTGAAAATCTGTCATTCTGCCCCTGAATGAGGCAGTTAACCCACTGTTCCTAGGCCGTCATTGAAAATAAGAATGTGTTCTTAACTGACTTGCCTAGTTAAATAAAGATATTATAAAAAAGAAATACAAAAATTGGCAAATCGGCAAATCTGCACCCAAAAATACCGATTTCCGATTGTTATGAAAACTTGCAATCGGCCCTAATTAATCTGCCATTCCGATTAATCGGTCAACCTCTAGTCTATATACAAGGTCCCACAGTTGAATGTGCATGTCGGAGCAAAAACCAAGCCACGAGGTTGAAGGACTTGTCCATAGAGCTCCGAGAAAGGATTGTGTCGGAGGCATGGATCTGGGGAAGGGTACCAAAACATTTCTGCAGAATTGAAGGTCCCCAAGAACACAGTGGCCTCCATCATTCTTAAATGAAAGTAGTTTGGAACCACCAAGACTGGCCTCCCGGCCAAACTGATCAATTGGGTGGAGAAGTTCCTTGGTCAGGGAGGTAACCAAGAACCCAATGCTCACTCTGACAGAGCTAAACAATTCCTCTGTGGAGATGGGAGAACCTTCCAGAAGGACTAAACTGCACCAAGCAAGCTTTTATGGTAGAGTGGCGAGTTGGAAGCCACTCCTCAGTAAAAGGCAGATGACAGCCCACTTCCAGTTTGCCAAGAGGCACCTAAAAATTCTCAGACCATGAGATACAAGATTCTCCGCAGGAAACGTGCACCATCCCTACGGTGAAGCATGGTGGTGGCAACAGCATGCTGTGGGGATGTTTGAGGAGCAGGGACTGGGAGACTAGTCAGGATCGAGGGAAAGATGAACAGAGCAAACCTGCTTCAGAGCACTCAGGAACTCCGACTGGGGCAAAGGTTCACTTTCCAACAGAACAACGACTGTAAGTGCACAGCCTAGACAACGCAGGAGCGGCTTCGGGACAAGTCTCTGAATGTCCTTGGGTGGCCCAGCCAGAGCCCAGACTTTAATCCAATCGAACATCTCTGGAGAGACCTGAAAATAGCTGTGCAGCGACGCTCTCCATCCAACCTGAAAGAGCTTGAGAGGATTGGCAGAGAAGAATGGGAGAAACTTCTCAAATACAGGTGTGCCAAGCTTGTAGCGTCATACCCATGAAGACTTGAGGCTGTAATCGTTGCCAGAGGTAATTCAACAAAGTTCTGAGTAAAGGGTCTGAATCCTTATGTAAATGTAGAATAAATATATATATTTTATAAATATGCAAAAATGTCCAAACCTGTTTTTTCTATGTCCTTATGGGGTATTAGATTGATGAAGACAAAAACAATTGAATCACTTTTAGAATAAGGCTGCAAGGGAACAAAATGTGGAAAAAGTCTAGAGGTCTGAATACATTCTGAATGCACTGTTTATGGAAGCTATAGCATTAGTATCTACCCTCCCCTACTACTGTAGCTCAGTTGGTAGAGCATGGCACATGCATCAACAGGATAGTTTGTTCGATTACCTAGACCACTTGTATGTAAAATGTATGCATGCATGACTAAGTCGCTTTGGATAAAAACGTCTGCTTAATGGCATATTGCATTACATGCAAAGGTGGTAAAACTCTGAAACTAAAATGGCCTAAAGCACTTTTGGGGAGTAGCATGGGAGGTTTTGAATATGTTCCCCTATTGTTACCATGTCAGGCTGTAGCTAATCCTCCCTTGTCTCATACTACAGGGTCAATACAGTACAGTACCTCTCACAGAGAGAGAGGCCGACGTCAGCATGTCTCCTCTCATTTGTCTAAACTTAACCCGACTGAAAATGAAAATCATATTAGAGAAACAGTGATTCATCTTCTGTCTCATATTGAGCTCATACAGTAGTTATTCTGGATGTCTCTTTCATTGCTGCTGATAGTATGTCAATAAATGGGGGAAAAGGTTAAGAGCAACTTCCTTCAAGAGTTTATGATTTTCCAGTGAAATGAAGTTCAAGGCTTATAACATAAACCATTCAAATATTTATGTACCTACACATAGACATAGTACAAAACCTACCACCTCTTCTGTAACTTCAAATAAAAGGAATTCATACATTCAAGTACTGAATTCCTCTCCTGTCACAAGGGATTAAGTAGGTTAGGTAAGATGCTCCCCTGCCATTCTATGACTAACATGACTCTTGCTTCAGAACATAAGGAAGTGTTCATTGAAGTACTGTAGTAATTGGTTGAGTGCTCATCAACAGACAGCCAAGAGAAAGTGTCAGTTGTAATATGTAAAGACTAAACCATTGAAATTGTACAGTCTTTCACATATTATAAGTTGAACTTCTTAAATGACACTAACAATTAAAAAATGAAAACAAAAGCATGTCTGCTCTATGTAATAAAGTTGTTGCTAATGTAAGCCTGACGATGTGGTAAAAGTGTATGTTGAACATAACATGTTTTACGAGCTGCGAGAGGCTTAAAAAACAACAGACTGGAATGCCCAATTGTCTAAGGACCAGGCCATAAAATGACAATTTGTTATGAAAATTATCTATTTTAAGACATTTGAATATCTCAATGTAGTCTTTCTACGTTATCATTTCCTGATACCTCTGTCCCTCTCTACCACTTCCTTCCAATGACATATAAAAACGTATATTATAAATATGTGCTTCTCTCTCTCTCTCTCTCTCTCTCTCTCTCTCTTTTTCATGGCATTCATTTGGGGACCACTCTCAAGGAATCGCATCGCCAAACACCCCCATCTCAGCCCCCACTTGGTCCATGCACAATAAGTCTACGGGGGTAACCAAACAGTGGAGGCCAGGGAATGTCATGCCTGCTAACCGTCACAGCTGACATTACATCACGCTCTCTGGGAGTCTCAGGACTCATGTGTTTAAACATAAGGCTAACGTTTAAAGAGCCAATCGGCGAGAGGGCTATGATCACACCATTTGAAGAGAAACAGTGAGGCTTGAAATATGCCACTTTAGAGAGATGCATGAAAACCAGATGTAGTCTGTGGCCTCTGCTAAGACCATAACGTCTGTCTAATGACACAGTGAAGAGACCAAAGACGAGTAGTAGAGAAACTGCAGATGTTAAGTTTCAACCAAAATACCAATAGTGATTATTTGGAATAATAACACAGCTTTCTTCTACAGTATGTGTGTTATGTATGGATAACTTCCACTACTGATGTTAGTGGGGGATCAAAATGATCCTGTTTTTACCAACTGTTTACACCACCATCTTCTCCATAATCTCCGTGGATTATGTATGCACTGGTTGCTGTAGATACTGTATACTACTTTAGCGTTATGTACTGTTGTGACAACCCATTCTTGTGCCAAAGTACCACAGGAGACTGCTGACTGGAGGATGGCTCAAAATAATGGCTGTAACGGAGCAGATGGAATGGTATCAAACACATGGCAACTATGTGTTTGATGTATTTGATACCATTCCACCAATTCCGCTCCAGCCAATACCACAAGCCCATCCTCCCCAATTAAGGTGCCACCAACCTCCAGCGCAAAGTACAGTATGTTATTGCTCTGACTCATTGATTCTAAGCATATGTTGTAAAACGCTCTCTAAGTAACTGCCTACTACCTGAGATTGATTGGCAGTGCTGTAAGAGATTTGGCATGTTCTGTCCCAACAAGTTCTGAACCCTTCTCTAACAGGGTTCCCCCTCTGGGGGACCAGAGGCAGGAGCAGGGACCAGGAACCTGAGCAGCCATGGCCTAGCCTGGGTGCAAGTCTTTTTATGCTATTTTAGCTTTAAATCAACCTTTTTTTGTGTTGCAGTAGGTTGATAGGAGAGAAGTCATTTTGGAGTGTGTGCTGTTTTCCACATCAGACACAGCTTGGCTGTTGTTGCTCAGAATGCATCCTTGATCCACAGCCCCCAAAAATGTGTGACATCACAAGATATACATAGCAGCATAGCCTCAATGATCTAACATGCATCAGTGCATCTAGAAGGGAATACCGTAGCTGTACACCGAGTGTACAAAACATTAAGAACACCTGCTCTTTCCATGACATAGACTGACTAGGTGAAAGCTGTGATCCCTTATTGATGTCACCTGTTAAAACGCATTTCAATCAGTGTAGATGAATGGGAGGAGACCGGTTAAAGAAGGATTTTTAAGCCTTGAGACATTGTATGTGTGCCATTCAGAGGGTGACAAAATATTTAAGTTCCTTTGAACGGGGTACAATAGTATGTGCCAGACGGTTTGAGTGTGCCAAGAACTACAACGCTGCTGGGTTTTTCAAGCTCAACAGTTTCCAGTGTGTATCAAGAATGGTCCACCACCCAAAGGACATCCAGCTAACTTAACACAACTGTGGGAAGCATTGGTGTCAACTTGGGCCAGCATTCCTGTGGAACACTTTCGACACCTTGTAGTCCATGCCCCGACGAATTGAGACTGTTCTGAGGGCAAAAGGGGGTGCAACTCAATATGCAAATAATGTTTTGTACACTGACTTCTCACTGTTTTTTATGGTCCTTGGTGCTGACAGAGGTCTCTAGTTGCAAGGCTGTATGGAACTGTCGCTCTTTGCGCGGATCCCCAGGTATCATCCAGACCTGGGTCAAATAAATACATAATGTCAAATACTTGAGGTGCCTTGATTTAGCTAAGAGATTTCTGGCAATCAGGATCATTACCTTGACTCTCCAGTCAGGTGAAAATAATACAAACTCCAAGTCTTTATTTACTCCCTGTCCTCTGCCTCTTGAGTGAGTCTGACCTTAAAAATGCAATCCGTTTTATCAATTTGATTAGGTTTTTTCTAAGGTCCGCTGTATAGCCCACTGTATTTATGATTGAGGTCGTACATTACAAACACGTACTACAATGCCACTTCATCTGTTGTCATTAAACCTACATCATAGTGGGCCGGACACTTATTTCCTCACAGCGTTGAGTTATGAAAGCAAAGGGGCTGTGTGATAAAGCTGTTACCTCCCAAACAGGCAAGGTGAGACATGAGTCCTGTGTGTCACCGTCTGTGTCCCAGTTGGCACCCTAAAGACACTTATTTCCTCTTTCACCGACAAGTCATTGCAACTTGAAGAAAAACAGATATTACAACTCTTTGCTGTGTTTTCTTTTCTGTGATTTAACCGAAGTGGAGTGCACATGCATTATATGGTGGTTGGCATGTTGCTGTTAATCAATTTGATGGGTTTGTCACATTTGATTTGAGGGTTTTCCCAACTCTGCATGTTCTCCAAGCTAGGTCCTCAACTGAACACAGCAGCGAGGGTTACTACCCTACAATCTGTCCCAATTAATTGCAAGCTGGTATAATGCAATTTCTAATACTTTCCAAGTGATGTTCAGACCCATTTCATTGTTCACTAAATTGATAAATTGAATTTTAGATCGACCTTTTTGTTTCTTTGCTTTCTTGGAGTATCTTCAAATAAGCATTGTTTCAAGTTTTAATGTCATATGCACAAATACAGTGAAATGCCTTTCTTGCAAAATCAAAACACAATGCAATAATCGATAACAATGTATTACTAGAAAAAAACTGGACAAATAAGAATAGGAAATATGAAATACACAAGTAAGTAAGTAAGTACGCTATCTACAGGAAATATTTAAGAAGTTGGTTCCAATACCATATTTACATGTGCAGGGATACTGGAGTGATGGAGGTAGATATGTATAGGGGTAAGGTGACTAGGCAACAGGATTATAAGATAAACAGAGTGGCATCAGCTTGTGTGTGAGTGGATGTGCGGGTGTGCACGGTTAGTATAAATGTATGTGCATATTATGTGTGAGTGAGAAAATGATGGAGTGAGTGTTTGTGTGTGTGTTGGAATGACAGTGTGTGAGTGTGTAGAGCTCTGTGAGTGTGTAGAGCTCTGTGAGTGTGTAGAGCTCTGTAAGTGTGTAGAGACAGTGTAGAGCTCTGTGAGTGTGTAGAGACAGTGTAGAGCTCTGTGAGTGTGTAGAGACAGTGTAGAGCTCTGTGAGTGTGTAGAGCTCTGTGAGTGTGTAGAGCACTGAGTGTGTAGAGCACTGTGAGTGTGTAGAGCTCTGTGAGTGTGTAGAGCACTGTGAGTGTGTAGAGCACTGTGAGTGTATAGAGCACTGTGAGTGTGTAGAGCACTGTGAGTGTGTAGAGCTCTGTGAGTGTGTAGAGCACAGAGTGTGTAGAGCACTGTGAGTGTGTAGAGCACTGTGAGTGTGTAGAGCTCTGTGAGTGTGTAGAGCACTGTGAGTGTGCATAGAGACAGTGTGTAGAGCTCTGTGAGTGTGTAGAGCTCTGTGAGTGTGTAGAGCTCTGTGAGTGTGTAGAGCACTGTGAGTGTGTAGAGCACTGTGAGTGTGTAGAGCACTGTGAGTGTGCATAGAGACAGTGTAGAGCACTGTGAGTGTGCATATAGACAGTGTGTAGAGCTCTGTGAGTGTGTATAGAGACAGTGTGTAGAGCACTGTGAGTGTGCATAGAGACAGTGTGTAGAGCTCTGTGAGTGTGCATAGAGACAGTGTGTAGAGCTCTGTCAGTGTGCATAGAGACAGTGTGTAGAGCTCTGTCAGTGTGCATAGAGACAGTGCAAAGATTGAATTAAAAGGTCAACTCAGTTTGTTAGCTATTCACCAGTCATTTTGCTTGGGGATAGAACCTGTTCAGAGCCTGTTGGTGTCAGACTTGATGCATCGGTACCTCTTGCCGTACGGCAGCAGAGAAAATAGTCTATGACTTGGGTGATTGTTGTCAGGAGGTAAGGCTGATGTAGTTGGCTACATCTCTTGTAACCCCCAGTGAGTTTACAGAAACTATCAACGTTCCTCTCACTGTGTTTGTGATTATTATGTGTTGAGCTCAGCTTCCATCTTAAACAGTACAGGATCCCCTCAGAAGCCCTGAGGAATTGATGAGCCAAGATATCACCACACCTGACCCTCATCATAAATGCTACCATGCAATACTGTTGGTCTGGTTCCGCTGAGAATCTAGTTTTTTTTTTTTTTGCACATATATTGGACCATTTTGGTACATTTGACACAGCAATACTTGTTAGGGCAAGAGAGGTAGGCTCCTGTTTGAAACATGATAGATTTGACGTATTTGACAAACTATGGAATTCACTAGGCTGGTTCATCAGGTTGTGTAAATACTATCATCATTCAAATAGAGGGAATTGACAGATTGACGAGCGTCTTCGAGAAGTGCTATGAGTTGACACGTACATGTTACCATCCAGCCATATGGAGTACAGGCTTCATTACAGGGCCTTTTATTCAACACCAACCTTCGACATCTATTACTGACTTATGTATTATCTTACTTTGCGGAACCTCCGTTTGCTTCAAGCACCTCTTGAGGAACCAGAGTTCATGCACAATGTACAATCAAGGGGTACTGATGTAAAATGTTCTATTTTGCAGTATAGAATATTGGCAAGGTTGCCAACTCTTGAGGCCTTCCTTTGTTATGAGGGAGCGTCTGTCTGGTAATCAGACACTCATGTGTATATTGTTCTTTCAAAGCACTGTGTATATTGGGGAAGTCTTTTTGTTTGTGGACCGCCATTATTAATTGAACATAAAAGAGTAGCTGATTTAAAACATGCAGCAGATGTAACAGACACCAAGCTGGCACCTGGGGCTTCCACTTGTAATGTCCTCTAATCTCAGCTTCTTCAGACCTAGCTCTATGCTGCCTTCCTCACCAAACTGAATAACAGATGAAGCATCTGGCTGAGCAAGCGGCTGTCTGTCCTATATTAACAATACGAACACCACACCAGCAACCTCAAAGAGGAATGTGTGTGTCCCCAGTGTCCAAATTGGTTACTCAAAGCTCCTACCTCAGGAAGAATAATAAGGTCAGCAGGTTCCCATATATACCACCTACAGTGTAGATTTACTCTCATTTGTATTATAAGACATTTAAAACATTTTGATATGTCAGAAACACTGTATACACACGAAGAGCAGCATGAGGACATTGGCCTGCGTTGAGTTTAATGTGGTTCATGTGGTTTTATACACTGAGACAGGCAGGCAGGCGAGCATTACATTTACACCACTCACACATGGAACTCTTAATTTTCTCTCAACTTTGGCTTCCTGAATGGCTAAGTCAGAATTTTGTTCTATATGGCACCCTATTCCCTATATAGTGCACTTCTTTTGACCAGAGCCCTATGAGTTAGTAGTGCAGTACATAGGAACTAGTGTGCGATTTGGGAATTAACCCAGATTCCTGACGTGATGTAAACGCAGGGTGGTTAGCTGAGTGGCCGTAGAGTGCCCTTTGGCCCTGGTCCCAACGTTACTCAGAGCTCAAGCATTTGAAAAGTGATGCAAGGGTGAGCAAAGGACAGGTGGACCGTCGCCAAGGAAACAGTTGATTAAAGGTTGGGGTTGATTCTGAAGTGGGTCAGTGGACATTAATGACAGAGGATGAGAAGTCTACTGAATGACTGAATGACCCAGTAGGGAATGTGCATCAATGAGCTAGCTGGGGGAATATCAATATGGTCAAGCGCATGCATGCAAAATAATCAAAAAGAGAAAGAGATGAAGTTCAATGTACTAACTGTATCAGTGGAGGCTCCTCAGAGGAGGACAACTACCTAATACACACAAATCTAAAGGGGTGAATGAGAATATGTACATATAAGGATATGGATGAGCAATGGCTGAGCGGCATGGGCAAGGTGCAGTGGATGGTATAAAATACAGTAAATACATGTGATATGAGTAATGTAAGATATGTAAACATTATTTAAAGTGGCATTATTTAAAGTGGCATTGTTTAAAGTGACTAGTGATCCATTTATTACAGTGGCCAGTGATTGGGTCTCATTGTAGGCAGCAGGCTCTCTGAGTTAGTGATGGCTGTTTAGCAGTCTGGTGGCCTTGAGATAGAAGCTGTTTTTTAATCTCTCGGTCCCAGCTTTGATGCACCTGTACTGACCTTGCCTTCTGGAAGATAGAGGTGTGAACAGGCAGTGGCTCGGGTGTTTGTTGTCCTTGATGATCTTTTTGGCCTTCCTGTGACATTGGGTGCTGTAGGTGTCATAGAGGGCAGGTAGTTTGCCCCCGGTGATGCGTTGTGCAGACCGCACTATCCTCTGTAGAACCTTGCGGTTGAGGACGGTTGATACAGCCTGACAGGATGCTCTCAATTGTGCATCTGTAAAAGTTTGTCAATGTTTTGGGTGACAAGCCAAATTTCTTCAGCCTCCTGAGGTTGAAGAGGCGCTGTTGCACCTTCTTCACCACACGGTCTCTGTCAGTGGACCATTTAAGTTTGCCTGTGATGTGTACGCCCAGGAACTTAACTTTCCACCTTCTCCACTGTGGTCCCTTCGATGTGGATAGGGGGGGCTCGCTCTGCTGTTTCCTGAAGTCCACGATCACCTCCTTTGTTGGAGGCATGTATGGCCACACAGTCGTGAGTGAACAGGGAGAACAGGAGAGGGATGAGCACACACTCTTGTGGGGCCCCAGTGTTGAGGGTCAGCGAACTAAAGATGTTTCCTACCTTCACCACCTGTGGGCGGCCCGTCAGAAAGTCCAGGATCCAGTTGCACAGGGCGGGGTTGACTATGGTGTTGAATGCTGAGCTGTAGTCAATGAACAGCATTCTTACATAGGTATTATTTTTGTCTAGATGGGAAGGGGGAGTGTGCACTGTGATGGCGATTGCATCATCTGTGGACCTTTTGGGGCGGTATGCAAACTAAAGTGGGTCTAGGGTGGCTGATAAGGAGGCGGTGATATGATCCTTGACTAGCCTCTCAAAGCACCTCATGAAGACAGAAGTGAGTGCTACTCACTTCTGTGAGTGCTACACGTGCGGTAGTCATTTAGTTCAGTTATCTTTGCCTTTTTGGGTACAGGAACAATGGTAGCCATCTTGAAGCATGTGGGGACAACAAACAGGGATAGGGAGAGATTGAATATGTCCATAAACACACCAGCCAGCTGGTCTGAGCATGCTCCGAGGACGCGGCTAGGGATGCCGTCTGGGCCAGCAGCCTTACGAAGGTTAACAAGCTTAAATGTCTTACTCACGTCAGCCATGGAGAAGGAGGGGGGGGGGGAACGCAGTCTTTGTTAGAGCCGTAACGGTGGCACTGTATTATCCTTAAAGCAGGCAAAGAAGGTGTTTAGTTTGTTTGGAATCGTGACATCGGTGTCCATGACTTGGCTGTTTTTGTTTTTTTAGTCTGTGATTTCCTGTAGACCCTGCCACATACGTCTCGTGTCTGGCCGTTGAATTGCAACTCCACCTTGTCCCAGTACCGGCATTTCTCTTGTTTGATTGCCTTACGGAGGGAATAACTACACTGTTTATATTCAGCCATTTTTCCAGACCTCTTTCCATGGTTATATGCGGTGGATCGCACTTTCAGTTTTACGCAAATGCCGCCATCCATCCACGGTATTTAGGGTAGGTTTAAATAGTCACAGTGGGTACAACCATCTCCAATGCACTTCTTTATAAACGCACTCACCGAGTCAGCGTAGAGGTCAATGTAAGGTAAGGGACAATGTCCTGACTAGTACTGTATACATTCAGTCTCTTCCTTTCCATCCATATTGATTGATAATCTATTTCAGGTCTCTATAAAAGTCATTTCTAGACTATAGAGACTGTCTCCAACCCCTCTCTGTGTGCCGAAGTGCCAATAGCTATTCGGAAGTAAAGATTAGCCAAGTCCTTGGTGTCATTCTCCAGACCATTCTCCACCCCATTTTCTCAGCTTTGACTGATCACTTGTTATTCTTGTTCAGTTGCCAAAGTCTTGGCTCTGTTAAGCTTGGCCCTTGGATCTTTTGAGTGATAACGGAAATTACCTACATTATAGAAAAATGCCCCTCTCACCAGTCATAACACAGCCATGCGAAAAATGCCCCTCTCACCAGTCATAACACAGCCATGCGAAAAATGGCCCTCTCACCAGTCATAACACAGCCATGCGAAAAATGGGATACAACACCAGAGCCAAGTTCTGTTAAGATACTTAGTAGGATGCTGAGGGGAGAAAACAACCGTGTCTGATTGGTGATTTGTTCACGTTAAAAATGTATGTGAATGAAACATCACGTCTGAATTCTAAAAATGACACGTGAAATGTTTTTTTTTTTTCACATTACATTTTTCACGTGATTTGTTTACACGTGCGGAAACCATGTGTTTTTCATGTGTTCTTTTCACGGGATTTGTTTACACGTGCGGAAACCATGTGTTTTTCATGTGTTCTCTTCACGGGATTTTTTTTCATGTGCTTTTTTTGTAAGGATTGTTTTTTTTAATTGAAAACCCAGGCGTCAAGTCACACTGTTTATGCTTGTGTCAAGCTGGGTGGTAGTCAAAGTGAATTCTATACAGGTATTTTCCCTGAAGATGTGTTCCCTACGCACAAAGGAAGGAACTATTTGGCCTACTTTCAGCACAGTTTGCGAACAATCGCTCTGGTTTGTGAACTATGTTACCATTTTTTTAGGCCTATCCATTGTGATTTTGCCATTGGTTGGGCGGCCAGTCTGGACAGTTTTATGGCTACAGTTATTCCTGTGCCAATGGGAACATAGTGCCAACTTAATCTCAACAGTGAATTACAGGGTGTAAAGGAATGGCGTCAACGTGTTAAGCAGTAAGAAATTGCGCTGGAGGGAATAGAAGACGTTTTACGTGACCAATGGTGCCATTTTGTGTATTATTTTTTTTAGCTGAATGTAACTTTTTTAGTACACTACTAACTCCTTCAAAGGTGTTTCTTAATTTTTACTATGTTCTACATTGTACAATAATAGTGAAGACATCAAAACTATCAAATAACACATATGGAATCATGTAGTAACCAAAAAGGTGTTAAACAAAACAAAATATATTTTATATTTGAGATTCTTCAAATAGCTACCCTTTGCCTTGATGACAGCTTTGCACACTCTTGGCCTGCATTTAGTTGTCATGCTAGTAAGGGCCGAGAATCCACTCTCACATAGGTATGTGTTTGCAAAGGGCATCATTGTCTTAACAGAGTGATTTGCTAAGGCAGGATACTCTGAGCACAGTCCAATCCAGAAATCTGGCATTGGCTTCTGATTAAATTCAATTTTCATAGAACCACTTGTTGCAATTTCGATGAGGCTCTCTTGTTCAGATAGCGGTAAGTGGACTGGAGGCAGGGTATGAAAGGGATAACGAATCCAGTTGTTTGTGGCATGCGTTTCGGGAAAGTACCTGCGTAATTGAGCACCCAACTCAAACAGGTGCTTCGCTATATCACATTTGACATTGTCCGTAAGCTTGAGTTCATTTGCACATACACATCTTTCCATAATTGTATGATTTTTTTGTTGTCCTTGTTAATGCAAACAGCGAAGAGCTCCAACTTCTTAATCAAAGCCTCAATTTTGTCCCACACAGTGAATATAGTTGCAGAGAGTCCCTGTAATCCTAGATTCAGATAATTCAGGCAAGAAAAAACATCACCCAGATAGGCCAGTCGTGTGAGAAACTCATCATCATGCAAGCGGTCAGACAAGTGAAATTTATGGTCAGTAAAGAAAACTTTAAGCTCATCTCTCAATCAAAAAAACGTGTCAATACTTTGCCCCTTGATAACCAGCCCACCTCTGTATGTTGTAAAAGCATTCCATGGTCGCTGCCTATATCATTGAATAGTGCAGAAAATACACGAGTGTTCAGGGTTCAGGGTCCTAACCATTTTCATTGTAGTGTCCAAAATGTATTTCAAGCTGTCGGGCATTCCTTTGGCAGCAAGAGCCTCTCAGTGGATTCTGCAATGTACCCAAGTGGCGTCGGGAGCAATTGCTTGCACGAGCGTTACCACTCCAGTATGTCTCCCTGTCATGGCTTCTGCGCCATCAGTACAGATACCAACACATCTTGACCATCAAAGTCCATTTGATGTCACAAAGCTGTCCAGTACTATAAAAATATCCTCTCCTGTTGTCCTGGTTTCCAATGGTTTGCAGAAGAGGATGTCTTCCTTAATTGACCCCCCCATAACCGTAACGGACATATACCAGGAGCTGTGCCAGGCCCGCCACGTCTGTTGACTCATCCAGCTGTAATGCATAGAATTTACTGGCTTGTATGCAAAGCAGTAATTGTTTCAAAACATCTCCTGCCATGTCACTGATGCGTTGTGAAACGGTGTTGTTTGATGAAGACATTGTCTGTATAGTTTTTTTGGCCTTTTCCCCCAGAACTGTCCCAGCCATATCCATGGCAGCAGGAAGAATTAAGTCCTCCAAAATAGTATGGGGTTTGCCTGTCCTAGTCACTTGGTAGCTCACCCTGTAAGATACTTCGAGCTCCTTCTTATTAATGGTATCTGTTGCTTTTATATCTGTCTTACTACTCAAATGTTGTCTTAATTCTCTCTCAAACTCCTGTGGCTTATTTTTCAAATTGGTAGGTTTTGTTTTTAAATGTCTGCAAGAAGGTTTAATCGAGTTGTAAGAGTAACATATAACACACTGTGGCTGAGGAAAGGCCCAATATAAGTGAACCCCAAATCAATGTAGTTCTCATCATATTTGTGCCTCTTCGATGGTCCAACATCCCTCTCTGTTGTTCGGTGCTTTCCCGGATAAGGGGGCAGTAGCTATTCGGCTGCATCAGATTCACAACTAGAATTACTGATGCTAGCATTGGATGTGCTTGTGGAAGCAGGACAACTTGTGTCATCGACAGGTGCAGGTGTAGTACTGCTGGTTGTAGCAGTACTACCAGTAGAGCTGGTATGTGCCTCTATGGACGCGGGCTTTACTTTTTTTGACAATTTATCAATTTTCGAGCAAACTGAATGAGCAGCAGCTATATTTGGCTACATACACACTGTTAGTGGCATTCCCGCGAGAGAGAAACGGTTAATGTGATTGGATGTTAATTATTTGACTAGGCTACTGGTATTTGACATTGTGTTGTTATTTCACTGAACATTAGATGGTTTAATTATATTTTGGGCAGTGACACAAGGCTACTCAGGTGAGAAAAAAACCTCACAAAAATGTACAGCCCTGTTGGAAAATATAAATGGATTGTTTGAAAATGTGAAAATATATATATATATATTAAATAAAAAATAAATAAACATTAATCACATTTTTATTTGGCGTACCCCTGACGGCATTGCGCTCACCCATTGGCAATAGCTGATCTAAATGAAGAGGAAAACCTTTCCCGGAGACAGAACATACATGTGGTTCGAATCCCAGAAGGGGTGGAAGGGCGTAATCCTACCTCTTTCCTGCAAGACGTCCTCGGCCGAGAGACATTTCACAGGCCCCCAGTCATTGACAGGACGCCAAACCACAGCCTGGTCGCCCTGCCAGAGCAATTCTGGTCCGCCTACATTACATCCAGACCAAAGAGAAAATTCTTCGGACCTCCTGCGAAAGAGGACATCTGAACTACAATGGCAAGCGGATCCATATCTTCATATCTAGCCACATATTTGACAACCCTCAGTCTGCGCTCACCTTCTACCGGGACAATATCGACTCAACAGCAGCAAAGAACCCAGATCCATGAAGGCTGCTAGTTACGTTATTAGGGTGCCCACATAGTCAGTTAATGGACGAAAACCGCATATACAGCTGAAGTCGGAAGTTTTTACATACACTTAGGTTGTAGTCATTATAACTCATTTTTCAACCACTCCACAAATTTCTTGTTAACAAACTATAGTTTTGGCAAGTCGGTTAGGACATGTACTTTTCTTTTTAATCCTCAGGTACCCTAAAATGTAATTAAACTATAATATTTAATACGGAAAGAAGTATGTTCAATAGGAAAGTGATATTAGCAGGTGTGCGTCCTCTTCATCGCTCGCGCACAGTCTGATTTCCAACTCTGAGTCCCAGTTCTAAAACTCTCATAATTATTCCTCATTTGGGAAGAAACAAGCCTGAAAGCTTGAACAAAGACTACTGACATCCAGTGGAAGCCATAGGAATTGCATACTGGGAGCTGGATAAAAAAATCCCTATAAATTTCTAATGGAAGAGCATGTGCTCTCAAAAAAAATATTAGTTGTTTTTTCCTACCATATCTATTGTGTTATAGTCTCCTACATTATTTTAACATTTCTACAAACTGCAGTGATTTCTTTCCAGTGGTACCAATTATATGCATATCCTGGCTTCAGGGCCTGAGCAACAAGCAGTTGACTTTGGGCAGTCAGGCGGAAATGGAGAAAAATAGACCCTAGTCCTAATAAATAAATATATATATATATTAGAGAGCTAAATCCTAATGTCAGAGATTATACTTTCTACTCTTGACCCCATAATTCATATTTTTTATGTCCTCTACTTACATGCATGTTGTCCAGTCATGTGCTATTGATTTTATAGTCATTTCTGACCATGCCCCAGTGTATATAGATATTGGAATTGGCAAAACAATTCCCAAAACAAGATAATGGAGACTTAAAACGTCTCTGCTTAAAAAGGAAGGATTCTGCTCTGTGATAAAAGATAAATTATTGCATTACTGGCTCGACAATCAACTCTCTCCTGTCTCACCTGCAACTATCTGGGATGCTGCTAAAGCAACCATAAAGGGTTATATCATTTCCCTAGGCTCTCTTATCAAGAAGCTTAGAATGGGAATAGAGAAAAAATGGAGGCTGAAGTAAACAACAACCAACCCAGGTGAATTGGAATTCACTAGCTTGTGCTAAAGCCAATTTGTAGCATACAAATCATGTCCACAAAATTATTTTTTTTAGCAAGCAAAACTATTATGTATTTGGTAACCGTCCAAGCCATCTACTTGCACATCAACTTAAAAACAGAATGAAAGATTGATTAAGTCGATAAGGATGGCAGATGGCTCCACTTCTTATGATCCCTTGCTTATCAATAATGTTTTGTGACTTCTATAAATCTCTTTATACTTCACAATTTACAAGTATAATGACGAAATGACAAAATATTTGAATAAGAATCTTTCCCACTATATCAGATGAACATAGAAATAGACTAAATGCTCCATTTACTCCTGAAGAGGTTTGGGAAACTAAGGCAATGCCTTCTGGCAAGGCACCCGGCCTAGACGGCTTCTCTGCAGAGTTCTACAAGAATTTCTAGCCTGAGATAGGGCATATCATTATGCCTGCTCTAAATTATATGTTCGAAAGAGACATCATACCAGAGTCCTGGAAAACTGCATCCATTAGCCTGATACTAAAAAAGGGCAAAACCCATTAAACTGCTCTTTGTTAAGACATTTCAGTTTGCTAGGAGTTTTTAAAATAGTTGCTAAGACACTTGCATGCAGGTTGGAGGTCATACTTCCAGACCTCATTAAACCTGATCAGACGGGCTTTGTCAAATCCAGATTTGGAAAGGACAATGTGAGACGTACTTTGAACATAATATACCACCTTGGCACTCCTTATCGCTCTCAATGCCGAAAAGGCCTTCGATAGAGTTGAGTGGAAATTCTTGTTTGCTGTATTAGATAAAGTTAATCTGGGTGACCATTTTATTAATTAAGATTACTTTATTCTGACCCATCAGCGGCAGATAACACAAATGGTAAATTATCATAAAGATTTCCTATCAGTAGGGGCTGTCGTCAAGGCTGTCCTTTATCTCCTGCTCTGTTCTCGTTAGTCATAGAACCACTGGCTGAGGCAATAAGGTATAGTAATAACATCAGGGGCATCTCTATGGGTAACGAAGAGCATAGAATTGAATTATTTGCTGATGATGTGCTTTTATGCATGTCTAAACCAGAGACCTCTGTCACTGCAGTAATGGAGATCATATATGAATATGGTAACCTGTCAGGGTACAAAATTAATGTGGATAAATCCATGGCTTTACCTTTGAATATCCTCTCTACAATCACTTTAGAAATGATATCTCCATTCCAATTGACTGAAACGGGCTTAAAATATTTAGGCAAATACAGTATGTTACTCCTAATCTTAAATACATGTTCACTTCAAATTATATGCCTTTGCTCACAGATAAAACAGGAACAGATTAACTGGTCTACCCTTCCAAACTCTCTTTTTGACAGGATTAATGTTGTCAGGGTGAATATCCTTCCTCATCTTAATGAGCTATTCCAAAATATTCCCTGCCATCTATCTCAGTTCTTTTTTCAGAAAATTAATGCCAATATCTAAATATATCTGGAACAATAAGAAACCTATAACCAAATTTACCAAACTAATTAATCCTAAGGATTTAGGAGGGGTCTCTTTGCCAAATCTGCACCTCCATAAGCATACAAGAACTAAGTGTCACATTTTTTCATGGAACCTACTTTACACCTGCCTGCCTTCACAGAATGTTTTCCAATGCATCCCATGTATGTTTCAAATGTAAACAGGATACTGGCACCTTCATGCACGTATTGTGGTACTGTAGCAGAATCCAGTCTTATTGGAATGATATTCATTTACACATCCAGAAGATCTTGAGTAGACAATTAGCTTTTTCACTGAATGTATATTTGTTCTACTTTGATTGTAACATTGTGTTTGACCCTGACTCTGAACATCTGTTTGATACCCTTGTTTACTTAGACAAAAAATGCATATTGTTATTATGATCCACACCTGAAGTACCATCTGCAATAATGTGGATTTCTCAAGCTTCTGCTATTCTACCCCTAGAGAAACTTACCTTTGACTTGCACGAGAAGTTTGATACATTTTGGAAAATCAGGTGTCCATTGTGGTCCTATGGAGAAAACCTCCCATAAATGCCCCATGTTATAATTGTGATGTTTGTATGTTTTTATGACTGCCTTTTTGCATAATGTTTTGCTGTATCCTTATTCATTTCATTGTACTTAGTCTGTGTGGTGCACTTTGTATTCAATTTGGATGAGGATTTCTACTTCAATGAGTCGGGGAGAAGGACCTATTGATTATCCTGGACGAGGCCCAAATCCCGACCCTAGGAGAAGGAGGTGGCGGTTCTATAGAGGCTGGCATGTGGGATACCTGACGAGACTACATCGGAGAGTGGATAAACCATCTCTACCCTCTGTTCTATTGGCAAATATTCAATCACTGGAGAATAAACTGGACAAGCTCCGTTCGAGACTATCCCATCAATGTGATCTGAAGAACTGTAACATCCTATATTTCTCCGAGTCGTGGCTGAAGAAGGATATGGAAAATATAAATCTAGCTGTTTTTTCTATACATCGACATGACAAAAAGGCAGCTTTGGGTAAACTCAGGGGAGGGTGTGTGTGTCTCTTTGTTAACAACAGCTGGCGCACGATCCCTAATATTAAGGAAGTCTCGAGGTTCTGCTCGCAAGAGTTAGAATACCTCATGATAAGCTGTAGACCATGGTACTTACCAAGAGCTTTCATAACTGTCTATTTACCACCAAAATCCGATGCTGGCACTAAGACCACATTTAACGAGCTGTATAGGGCCATAAGCAAACAAGAAAATGCTCACCCAGAGGCGGTGCTCCTAGTGACTGGTGATTTTAATGCAGGAAAACTCTAATCTCATTTCAACCAGTGTGTCAACTGTGCAACTAGTGGCAAAATAAGATCGCCTCTAGATCGCCTTGACTCCACACACAGAGACGCATACAAAGCTCTCCCTCACCCTCCATTTATCAAATTGAACCATAACTATATCTTCCTGCTTTCTACTTACAAGCAAAAACTCAAACAGGAAGTACCAGTGACACACTTAATACAGAAGTGGTCCGATTAAGCGGATTCTAAGCTACAGGACTGTTTCGCTAGCACAGCCTGGAATATGTTACCAGGATTCATCCGATGGCATTGAGGAGTTTACCACATCAGTCACATCAGCTTTGTTAATAAGTGCATTGATGATGTCGTCCCACAGTGACCGTACGTACATATCCCAACCAGACACCATGGATAACAGACAATATCTGCACTGAGCTAAAGTATAGAGTGGCACATTAATCTGGACGTCATCTGACAAACCATCAACCAGGCAAATGTCAAAACAGGACCAAGATCGAATTCTACTACACCGGCTCTGACGCTTGTTGGATGTGGCAGGGCTTGCAAACTATCACAGATTACAAAGGGAAACCCAGGTGCGAGCTGCCCAGTGACGCAAGCCTACCAGACAAGCTAAATGCCTGAGGCAGGCAACACTGAACCATGCATGAGAGCACCAGCTGTTTTCCGGATGACTGTGTGTTCACATTCTCCGCAGCCGCAGGGCCAGACGGATTACAAGGACACCTACTCAGAGCACACACTGACCAGCTGGCAACTGTCTTCAAACATTTCTAACCTCTCCCTGACCCAGTCTGTAATATCTACATGTTTCAAGCAGATCACCATAGTCTATGTGCCCAAGAACGCCAAGGTAACCTGGCAAAATGGCTATCACCCCATAGCAGTCACATTTGTAGCCATTAAATACTTTTAAGGGCTGGTCATGTCTCACATCAACACCATCATCCCAGACAACCTGGACGCACTCCCATTTGCATACCGCCCCAACAGTTCCACAGATGACACAATCTCTATTGCAGTCCACAGTGCCCTTTCACTCCTGGACAACAGGAACACCTACAAGAGAATGCTGTTCATTAACTACAGCTCAGCGTTCAACACTATAGTTTCCTCCAAGCTCATCGCTAAGCTAAGTACCCTGGGACTGAACACAACTGAATCCTGGATGGGCCACCCCAGGTGGTAAGGGTAGGCAGCAACACATCTGCCATGCTCACCCCCTCAGGGGTGTGTGCATAACAGCCTCCTGTACTCCCTGTTCACCCACAACTCCACCATCAGTAAGTTTGCAGACGACACAATGGTGCTAGGCCTGATTATCCAACGACAATGACACAGCCTAAAGGGAGGAGGTCAGAGACCTGGCAGTGTGATGCCAGGAAAACAACCTCTCACTCAACATCAGCAAGACAAAAGAGCTGATCCCCATTCACGTCGACAGGGCTGTAGTGGAATGGTTCAAGAACTTCAAGTTCCTCGGTGTCCACACCTATCATTGTCCAAACATATCAACACAGTCGTGAAGTGTGCACGACAACGCCTCTTCCCCCTCAGGTGCCTGAAAATATTTGACATTGGCCATCAGATCCTCAAAGTTATTCAGCTCCACCATTGAGAGCATCTTGACTGGCTGCATTACCTCTTGGTATGTCAACCTCTTGGCATCCGACCGCAAGGCACTACAGAGGGTAGTGCATACAGCCCAGTACATCACTGGGGCCGAGCCCCCTGCCATGCAGGGCCTTTATACCAGGCGGTGTCAGAGGAAGGCCCCAAATATTGTCAAGGAATCTAGCCACCCAAGTCATAGACTGTTCTCTCTGCTACCGCACGGCAAACGGTACCGGAGTGCCAAGTGTGGTACCAAAAGGCTCCTGAACAGTTTTACCCCCAAGCCATAAGTCTGCAGAACAGTTAATAAAATGGCTACCCTGACTATTTGCCTTGACCCCTTATTTGCCTTGACCCCCTTGCACGGGCTCTAGGCACACTCAATGGAATCCACCCACACAGTCACACATTCTACACATTCTAACATTCTAACACACACATACTCACACACTACATAAGCCCACACACACAAAACACACACACACTTTCACACATTCTGCTGCTACTCTGTTTATTATCTAACCTGATTTCCTAGTCACTTTTACCCCTACCTACATGCACTGAACATTTGACCTCAATTACCTCAACAACCTTGTACTCCTGCACATTGACTCGGTACTCCTTGTATACAGCCTCATTATTGTTATATTATTATGTTACTATTTTCATTTTTTCTTATCTGCTATTTTTTCTTACTTTTTAACTCTGCATTGTTGGGAAAGGGCTCATAAGTAAGAATTTCACAGTAAAGTCTACACCTTTTGTATTCGGCGCATGCGATTTTCCCAGCTGTGAAACCAGCTGGAGGCAGAGCAACTATGGATTATACTTCTTGACAAACCACCGTGGAGATGCTTTTACAAGACGCTGCTGCCATGCTTTCCTTTACAACACCTGTACATCGACTTCCAGCTGGAAAAGTGTTTAAAGGTAAAAGGGGGGTATTGATTATCATATTGGCCGGTAATTCTAGGCCTGGCCGTTGCTATTCAAGACATAACTGTCACTTGAACTATTTAACTGTGTTGTTCTGAGCTCAGCGGGAGGAAGAAGAGCACAATGGTCAACGCTTATGTCAGAGTCTGGGTCTACAACACATAGTGTGTGACTACACTTTTGCCACTTTTCATTCAGAAATACTCCAGGTGCAAGGGCAAGGTCACCAGATACAAAATCTGCCACAATCATACATTTTAGACACTCTTGACCCCATAACCTATTCATAATAGTTAATGAACATGAACTTGAACTTGAAATGAACAGTCTGGTGGACCAATTTTCGAGAGTGTTGAAACACTTCGGATTGTGACATTAACAATATTTATAACTGAATCACGATGATCCAGTGAAGCTTCAAATGAATGGCTTCCATTATAGAAAGATGTACAGATGTAGGATGTTAATTTGAGCCAGTTTGGTACAGCAGGAAATTAATCCTGCAGCAACAGGAAATATAAATTATGTGGATTGCAATTAATGGACATTTTTGTCTGTGTTGATAGGGTGCATTTCTTGTAAGGGGAAAATTACAAACTTCAGAAGCCTTTTTAAACATCAAATACACTACATGTTGTACATTTCCTGCATTGCAGGAAAGTTATCCTGTCTAGGACTAGCAGAACCCCTCGCCAACAGCCAATGAAATTACAGGGCGCTAAATACAAATCAACAGAAATCTCATAAATCAAATTTCTCAAACAGACAAGTATTAGGCATCATTTTAAAGATATACAATTCTCGTTAATCTAGCCACAGTGTCTGATTTTAAAAATGCTTTACAGCGAAAGCTCCACAAACGATTGTTAGGTCACCACCAACTCACAGAAAAACCCAGCCATTTTTCCAGCCAAAGAGAGGAGTCACAAAAAGCACAAATGGAGAAAATGAATCACTAACCTTTGATCTTCATCAGATGACACTCATAGGACTTCATGTTACACAATACATATGTTTTGTTCAGTAAAGTTCATATTTATATCCAAAAATCTTATTTTACATTGGCGTGTTGTGTTCAGTAGTTCCAAAACATGCAGTGATATTGCAGAGAGCCACGTGAATTCACAGAAATACTCATTTTAAAGGATGAAAATTCATGCAAGTGGTATGCATGGAACTTTAGATACACTTCTCCTTAATGCAACCGCTGTGTCAGATTTCAAAAAAACTTTACGGAAAAAGCATAATCTGAGAACGGTGCTCAGAGCCCAAATCAGCCAAAAGAAATATCCGCCATGTTGCGCAGTCAACATTAGTCATAAATAGCATTATAAATATTCACTTAGCTTTGATGTTCTTCATCAGAATCCACTCCCAGGAATCACAGTTCCACAATAAATGTTTGTTTTGTTCGATAATGTTCATCATTTATGTCCATTTGTGTCCAAATAGCTTCTTTTGTTAGGGCGTTTGATAAACAAATCCAAAAGCGCGTTCAGGTTCAGTCGGACGAAAAGTTCAAAAAGTTATATTACAGGTCGAAGAAAATTGTCAAACTAAGTATAGAATCAATCTTTAGGATGTTATTATCATAAATGTTCAATAATGTTCCAACCGGATAATGGAACGAGATACCTCATGTGAAATGCGTGTGACTGAGAACGAGGCTGCTGGCAGACCCCTTAGTCAAACAGCTCCCATCCAGCCCCCCTTCACAGGAGAATTCTGAAACAACATTCTAAAGACAGTTGACATCTAGTGGAAGCCTTAGGAAGTGCAACATAACCATATCCCACTGTGAATTCGATAGGGGCTGAGTTCAAAAACTACAATCCTCAGATTTCCCACTACCTGTTTGGATTTTTTCTCAGGTTTTTGCCTGCCACATGAGTTCTGTTATACTCGCAGACATCATTCAAACAGGTTTAGAAACTTCAGTGTTTTCTATCCAATACTACTAATAATATGCATATATTAGCATCTGGGACTGAGTAAGAGGCAGTTCACTCTGGGCACGCTATTCATCCAAAAGTGAAAATGCTGCCCCCTATCCCAAAGAAGATTTATCCTGTGGCAGGGTTATCAAATTAACATCCTACATCTGTACCAGTGTCCTGTTTATTTATTAATTAACTACTTGCATATTCATTAACCAATTACCATATTCATAGCATCACACAGTCAGATGGGTTATTTAAATTGCTTTAGCCCCAGACTGGTTGTTTCCCATGGTCTGTATCCTATGATTGGCAGTGATCTCCCTGGGCTTGGGTTGGAACCTGAGGCGCTAGGTCTACCTGCCTCCAGCTGCGTCTCCTGGGTGGGCACGTCATCATCCCTTGCCAACAGTTAAAATGAACCAACCAGTCAGTGTTATTTATGGTCCTAATGTTCGCCTGCCTGGCTTTCAAAGAAGGGAATTATACATCATGTTTGCGTCCCAAATGGCACCATATTCCCTATATAGTACACTTTACCAGGGCTCTGGTCAAAAGTAGTGCGCGATGAAGGGAATAGGGTACCATTTGGGTCGTAGCCCATGTACACACAGGACTGGGAAAAATATCCACAACTCCAAGAGACCATAATCCTTATTGCTTTGGCGTTATTTAACTGAGAAATTATCATAGCTCAGACATACTCTTACAAGTTTGTAGAATAAATATTGATTCCAACCTGATTCCATTATTACACGCCTGTCTCTGCAAAATCCAGTAAATAGTCAAATGATGATATAAGCACTTGTGAGAAAATAACAGGCGCATAATTTAAGGGCAAGGGACACCTATTTATTCTCAGGTCTGCAGCTGTATCACATTTTCCTTTCAACTACCAATTGACTTTGCGGTGTAGACATAAGTACTGTGAGTGTAGTTAATAATTATTTTTTTTAGCTTAGATTGCCCTTAATTTCACCTCAAATATCTTTGTTGGCAAGAGAGTCATTACCTGGTCATTATCTTGTTCCTTCTTTCTGGCCAAATGGGCCACAGATTATGTTCCTGTAGACCCCAGGAAGAGTAGCTGCTGCTTCAGCTAATAGGCATCCTAATAAAATATGAAATACTAAAAGACAGGGCAGAGTCAAAGTTCTTTCACATTTGGCAGCATAGTCTCATCTGAGAGCTTCTCCAACTCTCTGCCTCTTCTCTGGTCTCCGGTACAGCATGTCCTTGTCTCCTCTCGCTGCACCCTCCTCACAGGCTTGTGCAATATGGACATCCAGATTCATGTTGTTTGTTCAGAGCCAAGGTTCTCTGTAAATCCAATGTATTGTTACAGCAGCAGAGCATAGCGAATCCACTAAGAATACTTTAACTGACATCTAGACAAACAAAACCCACGCAGGGAATGTAAAGTATAAACAAGAATCTTAATCATTCTGTTTTGTTTCAGATGTGTATTGGTACATTTTGAAATCCTTTTGGGATAATAATGATCTAATAGGAGATCAGTGTATATGTTACTAACCTGTGAGAGAACTTAACCTGAGACAAATAACAGATAAACCCGCGGAATGCCTCAGCTCTTTATCCGGAACTTACTTCTGCTTGTCATTCCACATCACCTCACAGCTTGTTCTTGTTTATGAGGTATGCCTGTGAAGACCTGTGATGATAATACAGCTTAGTGAGCGGCTAAGTCAGCCTGTCACCTGCTGTGCGAAACTGGTCAAATTAAGATACCAAATCTGGTCTATTGATTAGACTGAAGAGTCATTCTCTTGACAGCTTTTGGACTCAAACTGTTCCAATGTCCCAGTTGAGTCGTACACCTCTTACTTTGACCATTTCTTTTCCTATTATTTCTGTTTTGCCAGAAAACTCCCTGTTAAAAGTTTAAAGATTGTCAATAAAATAAACTTTATATTCTACGAGTGATCTTCTATCCGAGCCATCCCTAATCCCTAAGCCACACAGGCTGAGATGTAGTAGAGGGGATTGTAAGTTTACCCTCACTGAAATGTGTACTCATGTACATATACCATCATGAGAGAACACAAATTAGTTACGCCCATCCTTGCATGACAGACCAGTACTGTATACACGCAGCTAGTAAATGAGACACACACCCACACAGACGAACACAGCCCTCATCATAACCGTCAGTATAGCCTACTGCATGTCAGCAAATATACAACAGAGTATCCACTGAACTGCACTCCATTCATTTTGTTCATGTCCTCACCTACAGATTTTGATCACCCTGTTGCGGGAGAACTTTCCTGGAATGCAGGAAATGTCATACTTGTAGTGTATTTAAGGTTTTAAAAGGCTTCTGAAATTCGTCATTTACACTTTGAAATTTCAGACTTGATTTTCCCCTCCGAAAAATCTATCTACCCCTACGAAAATGTCCATTAAATATATTTCACATACAAATTCACATTTCCTGTTGCTTCAGGATTATATTCCAGCTGTGAGAAACTGATCAAATTAAGATAATACATCTGTAACATATCCATAGTATGTAACGGTTCAACAGAACCCAAAATACAAAGTCCTCAAAAACATCAAGGTAAAAGTAGAAAACCCCTCAACCACCTATCAAGGGAGAAATTAATCTAGTCTAATAATAGAAGTTACAGGGGAGATGTTTTTCTATTTGGTTTTCCTATTCATAGAATATTTAATGCAAATAAAAGACTCCTCTTGTTTCAAAGATAACACAAATGGAATGGAAAAAGACTAAGTCTGTTTATTTTGTCTGTTGGACCTACACATGTCACTGCCTTGAGATTCTGCCCTTCAAGGGGACTCGTCACTGTGCTGTAGCAGTTTTTTCCACCTCAGTTAACCAACGGAGCCTCCAGACCTTGAAATTGTTGTTTCTATGGAAGATAGTACTGAGGTTATTTTCAGCTTTGTTGACAAGAGCCACAAACGGGCCACGATTCCAGGAAGTTCAGGTTTGTCAAACTGTGTGTGTGTAGGTTTCCAATCTTTCAATTCAAATCAATACCAAATCCTGGTACTCAGTACTGCAAGATGGACACTTCCTAAACAGAGACATATGTATTACTGTCACGCCCTGACCTTTAGAGAGCTTTTTTATGTATCTATTTTGGTTTGGTCAGAGTGTGATTTGGGGTGGGCATTCTATGTTCTTTTTTCTATGTTTTTGTATTTCTTTGTTTTGGTTGGGTATGGTTCTCAATCAGGGACAGCTGACTATTGTTGTCTCTGATTGGGAACCATACTTAGGTAGATTTTTCCCAGCTATGTTTTGTTGGGTAGTTTTCTGTTTAGTGTTTTCTGCACCTGACAGGACTGTTTCAGTTTCGTTAATTCACTTAGTTATTTTGTTCTAGTGTTCAGTTTAATAAAATCATGAACACTTACCACGGACTGCTGGACATTACTGGACGTCACGCTGGAGACCTGCGCCTGGAGGCAGCGAAAGCTAGAGAGCTTTTTTTTGGATGTCTCCAACTCCCCGTGCTTATTTTGGCACCGTTTATGGGTAAAACAGGTGTGGGCGCGCTGATTTGGGCCATGCAGAGTGGGCATTTGTGGCACCTCATTGGTCTATTTCTTTCTCTGCGCATGCTCCGGTGCGCTGGTACTGTTCAGTTCAGTGCATTCCGGACTAAAGTGGGCATTGAGATGGAGCTAGCACCAGATCTCCAGTGCTCCCCAGATCCCGTGCCTCCTCTAACCAAATCTCCTCTCTCACAGTCCGGAGCCTCCAGCGACGCGCTCCAGTCCGGATTTTTCCTCACCATGAAGAAGTTCTCAGCAAAGTCAGTGCTGGTTCAGGAAACCTTGGGGGGGGTTACAAGCCCTGCCCTTAAGCTTTTTTCTCTATTTTGGTTTGGTGGGGGAATACATTCTTTCTATGCTGTTAGATGTCTTTTTTAAGATACTCTTTTTTTCCTCAATGAAAAGTTCTCAGTCAGTGCTGGTTTTTTTTTTTTTCAGATACAACTGTTTTTTTAAGATACTCTTTGAAAAGGTAGGGTTTCAGATGTTTTCGGAATGATGTAATGACACATTTCAATGCATTTCAATTTCTTCCACATCACAAGCTTTGACTTCTCAGTGCTTTATCAAATGCATTCATGCCATGGTGTCTGTTTTCCTTTCACTTGACTCCAGACAGTTTCATCATTCCAGAATATAGCTAATAATCTCCCCAGGCAATCCCTGCAGTCACTGTCAAATTCTTCTGTCATCTTGATTTCAGAGTGTTTCTTTCCATAAACGTTTAATATCCATCATGTCCAGCATTGATATAAGAGATAGTCCATATTGAAGTTGATGATACAGTACATATAATTTTATCCTGCCCATTGAACAAGTTTGGAAAAGATTATTCAACCTGAAAAATCTCATTAACTTTGACTGTGTTAAATAATTATAAGGTCAGCTTGCTGCACGAAACCATCTCACAATGTCTTCCAATCATTCATGTGGTGGAAAAGTGGAAAGATGCAGCCAGCCAATGAAGTTTGAGAATCCGTTCATCCCTTGACTGAATGTTTGTCTCCCAGGGTGACAGAAATATGTATTTGATGTGCAGATGCACCAGAAATCTCAGAAGGATTCAGATTCCATACGAAACAGAGCATATTTTCCCCTCTCACTCCATTTTTGGCAAACTCACTTCCACTGTAAAAAAAATAAAAATAGGATGAGATGTTCCCTGCAGTAAGTATACTGAGCTACATCCCAAATTATACCCTATTCCCTATGGGCCCTGCTCAAAAGTATAATGTATAACTATAATAGGAATAGGGTGCCATTTGGGAAATAGACAATTATGTCAGTCCTAAAAAAGGTTTCCAAAACAGGTTGTCACACCCTGATCTGTTTCACCTGTCTTTGTGCTTGTCTCCACCCCCCTCCAGGTGTCACCCATCTTCCCCAGTGTATTTATACCGGTGTTCTCTGTTTGTCTGTTACCAGTTTGTCTTGTCAGGTCTTACCAGCATATTTTCCTGTCTCCCTGCTTTCTCAAGTTCTGTTTCCAAGTTTCCCCACTTCTGCCTGCCTGCACCCCGAGCCTGCCTGCTGTTCTGTACTTTATTGACTCTGCCCTGGGTTACGGACCTCTGCCTGCCTTTGACCTGCCTTTTGACTGCCCCCTGTCAGGGTCAATAAACGTTTGTGACTCTAGATGTCTGCATCTGGGTCTTCTGAGTTCTGATACAGGTAAAAGGGTTAGGTTGGACTTCATCAAACATGTTTGTGCCAACAGTATGTGTCACGGTTGGCAAGCGGTATCTCATGTGTTTTGAGTATGTCAAGCAGTTACGACTCTAAAGGTTTCTTTGACGTGTTTATTCTGTCAGTTCTCATGAAAAACATGATTGACTTTTGTGCAGATATGATTTACTGCACAAACAGTATTTGAGAACTTATACACACAGCCTTTATCCCCCCACAGTCTGTGCACTTCAGTACACTTCAGGCTATTGTCACGTTCTGACCTTAGTTCCTTTATGTCTTTGGGTTAGTTTGGTCAGGGCGTGAGTTGGGGTGGGTAGTCTGTTCTTTTTTCTATGTAGTATTTATGTGTTTGGCCTGGTATGGTTCTCAATCAGAGGCAGGTGTCGTTCGTTGTATCTGATTGAGAATCATACTTAGGTAGCCTCTTTTCCCCATTTTAGCTGTGGGTGATTGTTTTCTGTCTCTGTCTTCCCCAGACAGAACTGTTTCTTTTTCGTTCGTTCTCCTTGTTATTTTGTTTTTCGTGTTCAGTGTTAATAAATATCAACATGGACACGTAGCACGCTGCATATTGGTCCGATCCTTCATTCTCCTCGTCAGAGGAAGACTAATCTCGTGACAGCTATGGCTTAGGTGTCTAAATAATGAATTATATTATGTTTTGATTGTTCCGTCTAACTTTATTTTGAACTGACCACACCTGTCATTTGAACTGTAACTTTGTTCAAAGATACATGTCAACATAAATATCACATGAGTGAACTGGGCAGGTGTTTGATAATTTCACTTCATCCCATCAGACAATTCAAATGGGTTACAGAGTTCAGCTTTCTACAATAATATGAAGGACTTTTCATACACGTACACTATACTGAACAAAAATAAACGCAACAATGTCAAATATTTGAACGAGTTACAGTTCATTTCAGGAAATCTGTCAATTCAAAATGGGCCATCGATAAAACGCAATTATGTTCATTGCCCGTAGCTTATGCCTGCCCATACCATAACTCCACCAAGGGGCACTCTGTTCACAACTTTGACATCAGCAAACCGCTCCTTCACACGACGCCATACACGTGGTCTGCGGTTGTGAGGCCGGTTGGCTGTACTGCCAAATTCTCAAAAACGTCATTGGAGGCGGCTTACGGTAGGTAAATGAGGATTCAATTCTCTGGCAACAGCTCTGATGGACATTCCTGCAGTCAGCATGCCAATTCCGCACTCCCTCAACTTGAGATATCTGTGGCATTGTGTTGTATGCCAAAACTGCACATTTTAGAGTGGCCTTTTATTGTACCCAGCACAAGGTGCACCTGTGCAATGATCATGCCATTTTAATCAGCTTCTTGATATGCCACATCTGTCAGGTGGATGGATTATCTTGGCAGATAAGAAATGCTCACTAACAGGGATGTAAACAAATTTGTGCACGACATTGGAGAGAAAAGCTTTTGTGCGTAAGGACAATTTCTGAGATCTTTTTCAGCTCAATAAACATGGGATCAAATCAAATCAAATTTTAGTTGTCACATACACATGGTTAGCAGATGTTAATGCGAGTGTAGTGAAATGCTTGTGCTTCTAGTTCCGACAATGCAGTAATAACCAACAAGTAATCTAGCTAACAATTCCAAAACTACTACCTTATAGACACAAGTGTAAGGGGATAAAGAATATGTACATAAAGATATATGAATGAGTGATGGTACAGAGCGGCATAGGCAAGATGCAGTAGATGGTATTGAGTACAGTATATACATATGAGATGAGTATGTAAACAAAGACCAAACCGTTACATAATGCGTTACATGATGCGTTTAGATTTTTGTTCATGATGTCAAGCAAAGAGGCACTGAGTTTTGAAAGTAGCTCTTGAAATATATCCACAGGTACACCTCCAATTGACTCAAATGATGTCAATTTGCCTATCAAGAAGCTTCTAAAGCCATTAAATAATTTTCTGGAATTTTCCAAGCTGTTTTTAAAGGCACAGTCAACTTAGTGTATGTAAACTTCTGACCCACTGGAATTGTGATACAGTGAATTATAAGTGAAATAATCTGTGTGTAAACAATTGTTGGAAAAATGACTTGTAGATGTCCTAACCACCTTGCCAAAACTATAGTTTGATAACAAGACATTTGTGGAGTGGTTGAAACACTTAGGTGTCATTAAACCTAGTTTATGTGAACTTCCGACTTCAACTGTATATTTTTGCGGTGCGGAATAACTTCAGCCAACAAAACAGCATTAGAGAATCATTTTCGCACCTCAAATAGCGTAGGCTGAATAAACAGTAGTATACACAGTACTCACTACTTACGAGCCCCTTAGGGGTATTTTTACCTCTCCTGCATGTCTTTTAATTCTCACATCACATTATTTTGTCTTTTTCTTGTATGCAAATGCAGATGGAGGATATTAATTTCAGCCAGTTTGCTTCAGCAGGAAAATAATCCTGCAGCAACAGAAATGTGAATTATTATGTGGATTGTAATGGACATTTTTGTAGGGGTTGATACATTTTTAGTTTGGGCAAATCAAGTATGACGTTTCAAAGTGGAAATGGCAAAATCTAGAAGCCTTTTCAAAACTCAAATACAAGTTTGCATTTCCTGCTGCAACAAAAGAGTGGTCAAATTAAGATCCTAAGTCCTTAGCCTAGGCTAAGAAGGCTAAGCAAACCACAGCTGAAAGGAAGTTAGTTAAATGCCCGTTAGAGGCTAGTTAGCTAGGCTATGCTGTTAAAACAACGTAACTAGTCTTTACTTGATTTTAATTTGTTTTGCTACTGACAAACAGTAAAACTGCATTTGCCCCATCCCTGCCCCTGACCGTTAGAAGAAACATGCTAGGAATTCCTATATAACCTGCCGTATTCATTTCAAACTCACCGCTTGGCGCCGGTAGGTAGTCTAGCTCATGCATGCAGGAGGAGAGCAGCAGCTCTTTTTCAATATATTTTTTGTCTAGTTTGATAGTTATGTTTATCAAACTAGACAACAGAGAAAAGAGACTGAAATATATATATTTATTTTTTGCCACCAATCAATAGGGCAATTTTTTCAGGAGGCTAAAATGCAGCTCTATCTGTGTGTGAGGACAAGGCATGTAATCAGAACCAGCCTGTTGACCAGACTGTTTCCCCCATGGTGCGTTTTACAACCACACAAACTACCCAGTAATCATTATCAGGCATGGCTGTTTGAAATAGCAGTTTGTTTGTGCTCCATCTAGATTTTATTTATTTGAAGAACATATTCTTATTTACAATGACGGCCTACCAAAAGGCAAAAGACCTGCTGCGGGGACGGGGGCTGGGATTAAAAATGTAAAATAAATAACACATAAATACAGTACAAAACACACATCATGACGAGAGACAGCACTACATAAAGAGTGACTTAAGACAACATAGCAAGGCAGCAACACATGACAACAGGGATCCCCAGTATCACCTAAAAGAAGCTTAACCAGGAAAACACTGCTGCTTTAGAGTGTACGCAACCTACAATGTGTTTTGAGTGTTGCAATTGAAGATGGAGGAAAAACACATGGACAGACCCTTATCCTGCCAGGTCAGGTTAACTGAGGTAGAGACACAAGAAAGCCCATTCCTTCGTGGTAATAGTGATAATGGAAATGCATTTACATAGTCTTCAGAAAGCAACATTGAGTGCTTGTGGAAAGTTGGGTCAGCTTTTTCTTTTATTGTGACCCGCTCTGTTCCTTGGCAAGTAGACGGTTTGGTTGTTTAGCAACAAAACAGAAAAATACAGAATGCCTTCCCACTGGAATACAATGTGTAGCTTAATTTCAGCACTGATCTTCTCTCTGTTGATACCTATGAGAATGGAAGCTTGTTTTTTTAAATCATATTTTTATACTTTACAGAGTTTTTGTTCAGTTGGCATTCAAAATGTTTAAATGACGTGGTGAACCGCAGAGCGGGGCTTTGCTTTCTGCTAACAGTAACCTAATCATGTTTCCCTGTCACTACCACTTACTGTGAAAAAACAACAGTAGTATCCTGTAAATGATCTAAAATGAATAACTTACCATAATAAAACAATATATTTGTATTGGCCATAGTCTCAAAGTTGCATTGTTCCTCAGAGTGGAGCAAGTGTGTCCTTAAACCCACCTCACAGCTCTGTTGCAGTTGAGGTGACTTTAGGTTATACTGTAGCTATACTCAGAGCCAAAATTCTCTGTATAGTAGATGATGAGAAACACTCAAACCTTTCCACTATTGTTTGGACCAATGGCCCCATTTATTGGTGCAAATTCATTGCCTATAGCTCAGCATTCAACACCATAGTACCCTCCAAGCTCATCATTAAGCTTGAGGCCCTGGGTCTGAACACCGCCCTGTGCAACTGGGTCCTGGACTTCAATGGGCTGCCCCCCAGGTGGTGAAGGTAGGAAAAAACACCTCCACTTCACTGATACTCAACACTAGGGCCCCACAAAGATGCATGCTCAGCCCCCTCCTGTACTTCCTTTTCACCCATGACTGCGTGGCCTCGCACTCCTCCAACTCAATCACCAAGTTTGCAGACAACACAACATTAGTAGGCCTGATTACCAACAACAAGATGGCCTACAGCAGGCCTGTGCAATTCCAGTCCTCAGGGACCTGATTGGTGTCACACTTTTTCCCCATCTCTAGCAAACACACCTGATTTAAACTAATTGCATTTTTAACTGAAGATCATGATTAGTTGATTATTGGTGTCAGGTGTGTTAGCTGGGGCTGGGGCAAAAGTGTGACACCAATCAGGCCTCCAAAGACTGGAGTTGCCCAGGCCTGGCCTATAGGGAGGAAGTGGGGACCCTGGGAGTGTAAAAGTAAAATAACCTCTCACCCAACATCAACAAAACTAAGGAGTTGATCGGGGACTTCAAAACAGCTTCTATCTCCAGGCCATTGGACTATTAAATTCTGTTAGACCCCCATTCAACCCAACCCGGTAGAAGTAAAAACATTTTTTTTTAAAAAGCATGACTTTTGTGCTGCAGGAATGTGGTTAGATTGATATATGCAACTATCACTATTTACAGTATTGAAACAAAAATAAACAATTGTATATCAGGTCAAGCTTTCTTACTGCACGGAAAGAATGTCGTTTTGACTTGATCCAGGAAACCTGGCTATCGGTTTTTATAGAGCCCTATGTCTCAGGATCAACAAGCACGAAACGGTGTTAATGAACGTTTGGTTCTCCTTGCAAGTTTTTGTGGTTTGTCCAAGGCGTCCATATCACTGCACTAATGGTCACCTCACCAGTACTCAAGTGTCACTTCCTACTCAATCCTCTCAACTATCTCTCTCGCTCTCTCTCTGTCACTCACCCTCTCTCTCTCACTCACCCTCTCTCTCTCACTCACCCTCTCTCTCTCACTTACTCACTCCACCAGGTCCACTATAGTTTGGGTTGAGAATGGAACTTTTGTTTTAAGGTAAGTCCTTAACTACTAATGTTGATACATTATTAGTGTCTATTTGGCTCTATGACCTATTCAACAAGGGCCCAATTCCAATTTAGGAAACTACGCATTTCTTAAGCAGGCCTTTCAGTCCATTTATCTTAAGCCATCCCTTTAAATATCAAATCCAATTTTATTTGTCACACACACATGGTTAGCAGATGTTAATGCGACGAACCTGTCGTAACCGGCCGCGACCGGGAGGTCCGTGGGGCGACGCACAATTGGCCTAGCGTCGTCCGGGTTACGGAGGGCTTGGTCGGTAGGGATGTCCTTGTCTCATCGCGCACCAGTGACTCCTGTGGCGGCCCGGGCGCAGTGCGCGCTAACCAAGGTTGCCAGGTGCACGGTGTACCCTCCGACACATTGGTGCGGCTGGCTTCCGGGTTGGATGCGTGCTGTGTTAAGAAGCAGTACGGCTGGTTGGGTTGTGTATCGGAGGACGCATGACTTTCAACCTTCGTCTCTCCCGAGTTGTAGCGATGAGACAAGATAGTAGCTACTACAACAATTGGATACCACGAAATTGGGGAGAAAAAAAAAGTGTAAAGGGATAAAGAATATGTACATAAAGTTATATGAATGAGTGATGGTACAGAATGGCAGAGGCAAAATGCAGTAGATGGTATCGATTACAGTATATACATATGAGATGAGTAATGTAGGGTATGTAAACATATTATGTGGCATTGTTTAAAGTAGCTAGTGATACATTTTTTACATCAATTTCCATTATTACAGTGGCTGGAGTTGAGTCAGTATGTTGGCAGCAGCCACTCAATGTTAGTGGTGGCTGTTTAACATTCTGATGGCCTTGAAATAGAAGCTGTTTTTCAGTCTCTCGGTCCCTGCTTTGATGCACCTGTACTGACCTCACCTTCTGGATGAAGGCGGGGTGAACAGGCAGTGGCTCGGGTGGTTGTTGTCCTTGATGATATTTATGCCTTCCTGTGACATTGGGTGGTGTGGGTGTCCTGGAGGGCAGGTAGTTTGCGAGAGGGCTCAGAACGCACCGTTGTGGGGCCCTAGTGTTGAGGATCAGCAGGGTGGAGATGTTGTTACCTACCCTCACCACCTGGGGGCGGCCCGTCAGGAAATCCAGTACCCAGTTGCACAGGGCGAGGTCGAGACCCAGGGTCTCGAGCTTGATGACGAGTTTGGAGGGTACTATGGTGTTAAATGCTGAGCTGTAGTCGATGAACAGCATTCTTACATAGGTATTCCTCTTGTCCAGATGGGTTAGGGCAGTGTGGTTACGATTGCGTCGTCTGTGGACCTATTGGGGTGGTAAGCAAGTTGGAGTCGGTCTAGGGTGTCAGGTAGGGTGGAGGTGATATGGTCCTTGACTAGTCTCTCAAAGCACTTCATGATGACGGAAGTCGTTTAGCCGTTTAGCTCCGTTACCTTAGCTTTCTTGGGAACAGGAACAATGGTGGCCCTCTTGAAGCATGTGGGAACAGCAGACTGGGATAAAGATTGATTTGATTGAATATGTCCGTAAACACACCAGCCAGCTGGTCTGTGCATGCTCTAAGGACACAGCTGGGGATGCCGTCTGGGCCTGCAGCCTTGTGAGGGTTAACACGTTTAAATGTTTTACTCACTTCGGTTGCAGTGAAGGAGAGTCCGCAGGTTTTGGTAGCGGGCCGTGACAGTGGCACTGTATTGTCCTCAAAGCGAGCAAAGAAGTTATTTAGTCTGTCTGGGAGCAAGACATCCTGGTCCGCGATGGGGCTGGTTTTCTTTTTGTAATCCGTGATGGACTGTAGACACTGCCACATAACTCTTGTGACTGAGTCATTGAATTGCAACTCTACTTTGTCTCTATACTGACGCTTAGCTTGTTTGATTGCCTTGCGGAGGGAATAGTTACACTGTTTGTATTCGGTCATGTATCCCGTCACCTTGCCCTGGTTAAAAGCAGTGGTTTGCGCTTTCAATTTTGCACGAATGCTGCCATCAATCCACGGTTTCTGGTTTGGGAATGTTTTAATCGTTGCTGTGGGTATAACATCGCCGATGCACTTTCTAATGAACTCGCTCACCGAATCAGCGTATTCGTCAATGTTGTTGGAACATATCCCAATCCACGTGATCGAAGCAGTCTTGAAGCGTGGAATCAGATGGGTCGGACCAGCGTTGAACAGACCTGAGCGCGGGAGCTTCTTGTTTTTATTTCTGTCTGTAGGCTGGAAGCAACAAAATGGAGTCGTTGTCAGCTTTTCCGAAAGGAGGGCGGGGGAGGGCCTTATATGCGTCGCGGAAGATAGAATAACAATGATCCAGGGTTTTACCAGCCCTGGTTGCGCAATCGACATGCTAATAGAATTTAGGGAGTCTTGTTTTCAGATTAGCCTTGTTAAAATCCCCAGCTACAATGAATGCAGCCTCAGGATATGTGGTTTCCAGTTTACATAGAGTCAAATTAAGTTTGTTCAGGGCCATGGTCGTGTACCATTTAGTTAGAAATTTGTCGACAGACTCGAATCATACACTTATTTAGCAGATTGCGGGTGTAGCAAAATGCTTGTGTTCCTAGCTCCAACAGTGCAGTAGTGTCTAACAATTCACAACAATACATACAATCTAAATGTAAAATAATGTAAGTGAGAATATATGTCTCAGTTTCAGCACCAATTGGTAGATTTAAAAAAAAAAAACTCTTGTAGGTTTAGGAAAGTATTTGTGAATCATAAAAAACAGGTATGGAGAGCCTCAATGCACGAAAGAAAGAAAACGGTGGTTTGATTCATTCTGAAAATTTCCACATTCAGTTCTTCAACCCATGGTAATGTTGGAAGATTAGTGTACATAGAATTATAATAGGGAGAACAGTGTAAAATAGTAAGCTCGTCTATTGCCTGCACTAACCATGGAACTGTGTGATGACACAGCCAAGTATTGTGCCATGCATGGTTCAACTGTTAAGACATTGTCTGCGCTCCACTCCAAAACGATTGAATTAGCCTACGTCTTTTTAAAAATATTATCAACTGTTACTAATGATCCTCAGCAACAACCATATGTCCCTGGCAGCATTTACAAAGGAAACAAATGAAGGTAAATGAAACAATGTATTTAAATGGAATGATAATGTAGGCTATACCAACTGAAGGTAGCCTAGTGGTTAGACCGTTGGTTCAGTAACCAAAAAGTTGCTGGATCGAATCCCTGAGCTGACCAGGTAAAAATCTGTAGTTCTGCCCCTGAACGAGGCAGTTAACCCACTGTTCCCCGGACGCCGAAGACGTGGATGCCGATTATGGTAGAGCCCTGCACCTCCGATTCAGAAGGATGGGTTAAATGCGGAAGACACGTTTCAGTTGAAGGCATTCAGTTGTTCAACTGACTAGGTATCCCCCTTTCTAACAGTAAATTGGCAGTTGAATATATGTTGTTTTTAGGCCTACTGACGTTCTATACAGGCAGTGGCTAATATTTAACATGGTATTAATACGAATCAGAGAATGTTGAGGTAACCTATATAATTAAGACATTCGAGAGTGCCCATTGCTGCAAGTTAAAAGGCAATTACAATAAATTCTGCATAATGGCACAGCATTTCATAAACTTTACAGTGGGAAATATGTTGATAAGCTTCAGTTTGCTGCCAAATGACTGGTTGTACATTTGTCTCCAGCGATTATCTAAAACAAGTGTAATTTATGTTTACAATTCCCTTATCCAAACGGATTACTCATTTACCTAGCTCTTATCAAAATCTCTTATCAAGTTGTACATTACATGTTGCATGGTGAATGTAGAATTTAGATGCTTTTTCCACTTGGAACCCTCGTTTTTATTACAACACACCTGTCATAATTGCTTTCTTACCTAAAGTAGAGGTTTATTATTATTATTGCTAAAGGTACCATTTCCCCCACCCAGAAGGTGTATAAACAACAACTATAAATAATAATAAAATAAGATAATAGATACAAAACAAAAACGTGAAGAACATAAATCAATCAACTCTAATTAGCACATGTAGGACAGTATGCAAGTGTGTGTGCATGGACTTTGCAGATGTATTTCTCACATGTGCAGCACATAGTATTTGTTTTATAGTCCTTCTTTGGGAGGCAGAATTGGCATCTCTTTCTCTTGACTGCCCCAGCTGCAGCCTCAGGTGGATCAGGACAAGATTCAGCCCCCTGAACAGCTTTCACAAGTGCTGCAGAGGCTGCTGTGCAGGGGAGGCGGTCCCTTCTTTGAATGTGTGGGGTTACAAGGGCCTCTCCCAGCTGCTCCAGGAACACCCTTCTCTTGTTCCGCTTATCACGAAGGCATTGTATGAGGACACGTCAATGATATTATGGAAGATGACCAGGGGCCAGCGGGCAGTCATCTTCCTGCAGCTGTAAGTTCCATTCACCTTGATCAGGTTGCCCACGCCTCCTTTGTTGTGGTTGTAGTCCAGGATGAAAGCTGGCATCCTGTCCTCACGATCACTGATCTCAGCCATGTTGTGCAGTGTGCTCAGGAGGACCATTATTGTTCCTCTTTGGGAGGTAAGAAACTATAGTGGTGGTGGGGGTGAAGGCAAACTTTGATGAAAAGGCCTCTCTCCCCCTTGTTGCGAGGAGTGCAGGGGGAGCTCAGGCTTGTTCTTTCTAACTGTGCCAACCATGGTGATCTTCCTCTTCAGGAGCTGCTGGCTGAGTTCAATCAGTAGCTCACATAATCTAAATTTCTCATTGTGTGTGTGTGTGTGTGTGTGTGTGTGTGTGTGTGTGTGTGTGTGTGTGTGTGTGTGTGCTTTTGTGGTGTGTAAACTATTTGATAACTGCCAGGTCAAAAATGACCCTAAGACAATCTTTGTACCCTGGTGGTGTACAGCTTTCATGTAAATATGAATAATGGCAATGTTTCACTTTTTCTAATGTTGGGGTCACTCTAGGAAAAGTCATTACATTTCAAGTTGAAAAAGTAACATTTAGGGGGTTTTCTCTACTGTTAAACATAGTGGTGGGTCATTTTTTTTACCCTTAAGACAACACAAGGGTTAACTCAGATCGCAATCAGGCCCTATGTGCTCACCAACAGCAAATCCCACAGTTTTCCCAGTGTTTCCAAAACACTTCCAAAATCTATGGGGACTGCTTGTTATTTATGCATTAGCATCCAAAATAAGTAATATACTGTACAGTGCCTTCAGATAGTATTCACACACTTTGACTTTTTCCACATTTTGTTGTGTTACAGCCTGAATTTAAAATGTATTATATTGAGATATTTTGTCACTGACCTACACACAATAACCCATAATGTCAAAGTGGAAATATGTTTTTTTGAATGTTTACAAATTAATAAAAAATGAAAAGCTGAACTGTCTTGAATCAATAAGTATTGCACCCCTTTGTTATGTCAAGCCTGAATAGGTTCAGGAGTACACATGTGTTTAACAAGTCACATTATAACTTCCATAGACTCACTCTGTGTGCAATAATAGTGTTTAAGATGATTTTTGAATGACTACCCCGTCTCTCTACCCCAAACATCCAATTATCTTTAAGGTCCATCAGTTAAGCAGTGAGCTTCAAACACAGATTCAACCACAAAGACCAGGGAGGGTTTCCAATGCCTCGCAAAGAAGGGCACCTATTGGTATATGGGTAAAAAAAAAAAAGCATATATTGAATATCCCTTTGAGTATGGTGAAATTATTAATTACACTTTGGATGATATATCAATACACCCAGTCACTAAAAAGATACAGGCATTCTTTCTAACTCATTTGCCAGAAATGAAGGCAATGATGACTTTAAAACAATTACAGAGTTGAATGGCTGTGATAGGAGAAAACTGATGATGGATCAACAACATTGCAGTTACTCCACAATACTAACCTAATTGACAGAGTGAAAAGAAGCAAACTTCCAAAACAGGATGCACCTGTTTGCAACAAGGCACTTAAGTAAAAGGCAATAAATGTGGCAAAGGAATAAACTTTTTGTCCTGAATACCAAGTGTTATATTTGTGGAAAATCCAATACAACACATTACTGAGTAGCACTCTTCATATTTTCAACCATAGAGGTGGCTGTATCATGTTATGGGTGTACTTGTAATCATTAAGGACTGGGGAGTTTTTCAGGATAAAAAGAAATGTAATAGAGCTAAGCATGGGCAAAATCCTAGAGGAAAACCTGGTTCAGTCTGCTTTCCACCAGACACTGGGAGATGAATTCACCTTTCAGCAGGACAATAACCTAAAACACAAGGGCCAAATCTACACTGGAGGTGCATACCAAGAAGACAGTGAATGTTCCTGAGTGGCCGAGTTACAGTTTGGACTTAAATCTACATGAAGATCTATGGCAATACCTTAAAACATGGTTTCACTTTGTCATTACTGGGTATTGTTTGTAGATGGATGAGGAAAATAATTAATTTAACCCATTTTGAATTCAGACTGTAACACAACTAAATATGGAATAAGTCAAGGGGTATGAATACTTTCTGAAGGCACTGTACATCATCTTTCATAAAATCAACACGCTGTGCTGCAATTATTTTTATAGACAGCTCTTGTTCTATGTGGGCAAATTGTTTAAATGTCTCCAAATTCATATGAGTACTTAACACATGTTGAGCACTCTGAAGGGCCTAGGTGTGAAGATATTGATGGCAGAAACTTGGCTGCTCTCAATGGAAGGCAGCCTGGGCCTGGAGGTTCACCTCACAATGCAGGACAGACGGAGGCCATATTACTTGTCACATCAGTCCTCCACCGGTCCACCAGTCCGGCTGTGTCGATGACACAACCACCAGGAACACATCTGGATTCACTTCACTGCTTTATTTCTCTCAGCATCTTGAACACGGGCCAGATCCCAGCTGAGACAGATGAATAGAAGCCTTTAGGTTTATACTGACAGACATGTCAGACCAGACAGACAACCATGTGAGAAAATAATCACTGTCATTCTATTCCACACAGGTATCCACTACCTGGCTAATTTAGTAGACATTTAAATTCTAGACCGTAAAACTGTTTCTGGTAGTCACATAGAATTTATGTCTGATTTGAGTTATTGTTCAGTTTACACGGATCACTGGGGTGCCAGAGTCATAATTCTCTCTATGTTTCTCTCTTGCCCACTCTCTCGCTCTCTTTCTCTCTCTCACTCTCTCTCGCCCGCTCTCTTTTTCTCTCTCTCGCCCTCTCTCTTTCTCTTGCTCTCTCGTCCGCTCTCTCTCTCAGGTAATAATAATATGAAGGGGACATAATAATGGAAGGACTGGCCCCTCAAGGATTGTGAAATGTTCTGTATAAACACCAGGATATTAGACACCTGGTCCTTTTCACTAGACTAATCGATTTCTGTCTATCTACCTATATGGCTGTGAGGTGAGAAAATATTAAATGGGATAAATCTACTGCAAGGTTACTGTAAAGTAGAAATAATCTGCTGCGATAATATACACTTGGTCAAAGGTATCAGACAATTTAAATCTGCTGTTATATTGCAATAAATATGACCTGTGTGAAAAATGGGTGAGAAATAGATCCTGCTTTCAGGGTTTGCAATAAAATATCCCCCAGATTGGCCAAGAGCCCTGTTTATACCTGGTTCTAACATGCAGTCATTATCCTGAACACATTCTGATTGTGCCCACATTTCACACAGTGTAGACGATTAATAGACGCATTGTGATCTGAATGTGATTAGATATTATAAGTGTAAACAGACAAGTTCAGGTCAAGATCAGGACAAGATCAGGGCGAAAGACGCATGTTAACAGCAGGTATAAACAGCGCTAAGGTGTCAAGAATGTGTAAGGTTGGGATTCAATCTGTGTTGTAGGTCATTTCAGACTAAACTGACGTATGCAGCGTTCACTGTGAATGCGATCGGATCCTCAAATGCTGGAACATTGCCTTTTAAAGGTCCATTGTCAACAATGCACGATCGGATTGAATCCTGGCCTTAGTATCCAGTGGCGATTTAAGCATGTAAATCTTGGTGAGCCAAACTCCCCCAAAAGATTTTTTGATGCATGCCAGCAAAGCCACTACAGGACACGACACTAAACAATACATTAATTGCACTATAATGGTGATAAACCGTGCCCATAAACTGTTAGGGCCTACATAAAGCTGTCCCAACAGCAGAGTCCCAGCAACAGTCCCAACACCTGGCTATCAGCAGAGCCTTGTCTTGCAGAAAATCAGTTCATTCAGCCTAATTTAATTCCTTTAAAAAAAACATAGCTGATATGGCTGACTTGCTTTAACAAATATGGTTTACGAGTTCCCAGTTGTCTTGAACTCACTTAAGTCAGATTTCCCAGTTCCGAGTTTACAATTGTTTTGAGAGCGGCAGAAGTCATGCTGGATTGACAGCATGGCCAATGTTGAATGTTTATCCTTTTAAGCATGGGACCACACACCCACTCCACTGAATAGCAGGCTAGTGATTGCTTTGCAATGTTTGCCGTTAGCCACTGATTCCTTCCAAACCCCTCATTGTCCAACTTGTTGTGTAATGTTTATGTCCAATGGCCGATGAGCACCGATACTCTTATCTATCATTTCTCCTCATTATTTCTCTTCATATGACAAGGATTGAAAATGATTGCCAGTAGATTGTCAACTTGAATCATGATGATGACTGCTAGCTAAGATTTTGAAAGTATGATGTTGACCAGTCCAATCAAAGATACTGTAGATATAATGTGATTTGATGTCATTTTATCTGTGGCCAGTGACCTTGAGCCTTCTTGGATGGGTACTTCTAATGTAACTCTATTTTCGAGCTCTACCCTTAGATTTTGTGGTGACGTAGTGTCCCCATGAGTGACAGAACACTGAGCCAATCACGGCGCAACTAGAGAACATTACCAACCCCTACGCTCCGTATTTTCCATTGGCTGCCCCACCACCACAGAAAGCACTCAGCTAGGCTGAAACACCTGCATTTTGGAACTGTCTTACTCAAGAAAGCAAAAAATAGAACAAGTTTGTATGCGGCTTTATGAGCTCAATAATTTTTTATTGATTTTTTACATTTGCAAACTAATACGTATTAATGCCAAAATAACATGCAAAACTGTCCCCCCCCCCCAAAAGGTTTGTACACAGCTACTCATTGTAGAATAATAGTGAAGACATCAAAACTACGAAATAGCACATTTGGAATCAGGTAGTAACCAAAAAAGTTTTAAACAAATCCAAATAGATTTTAGATTTTAGATTCTTCAAAGTAGCCACTCTTTGCCTCGATGACAGCTTTGCACACTCTTGGCTTTGCACACTCTCTCAACCAGCTTCATGAGGTAGTCACCTGGAATGCATTTCAATTAACAGGTGTGCCTTGTTAACAGTTAATGTGTGGAATTTATTTCCTTAATGCATTTGAGCCAATCAGTTGTGTTGTGACAAGGTAGGGGTTGTATACTTAAGATAGCCCTATTTGGTAAAAGACCAAGTCCATATTATGGCAAGAACAGCTCAAATAGTCAAAGAGAAATGACAGTCCATCATTACTTTAAGACATGAATGTCGGTCAATCTGGAAAATGTCAAGAACTTTGAAAGTTTCTTCAGGTGCAGTCGCAAAAACCATTATACATTTTATTTGCTTAACAGGTGGGGCTCAAAACAGGTGGGACTCTGCCCCACTCTTGGCCCACTCTGCCCCACTCCCCACCTGATGTTTCAGCAGCTGTCAGCTCTCCCACAGAGATGTATTTTTATGTTTGATAAAAAGAGATAACTGCCAGAGACAGGTTAGTAAACATTGCATCAATAAGACAGGTGTTTGCCTGCAGCTAATTCTTCATACCTTGCCATTAATACTGGTTTCTATCATAGGAGATATCTTAGTCACTTTCTGTAAACATGATCTTTTTCCAACCCCTAAACCTTTTGGCTGCGTGACCTTTTCCCAACCCCTAAACCTTTTGGCTGCGTGACCTTTTCCCAACCCCTAAACCTTTTGGCTGCGTAAACCCCAACCAGGTTGAGGCTTGATCATTCTGCTCATGTTCTTCTCTTGAAGGGGACAGGAAGAATGGAGGATGACTTCTGCTGGAAAACCGGGTGTCCTTTTGTGCACTCTGAACTCAAGGAGTGTGTGTTCAAACTGTAGGCTACTGTACTGTATGTTTGTTAGGGGGGTTGGTTTCTATAGAAATGGAAGTGCCACTGATAAGTTAAAAAGGGTTCTAATATTACTTTGACAAAGAGTCCAGATAATGCACACAACCTGTAATAACAATGTAGTCAAGGCCCATATTAATATACATTTAAATGTGATATTTCAGTTATTATTATTTGTTATAAATTTGCACAAATTTCTAAAAACCTGTTTTTGCTTTGTCATTATAGAGTATTGTGTCTATATTGATGAGGGGATAACACTTTTTAACACATTTTAGAATAAGGATGTAAGGTAACAAAATGTGTAAAAAGTCAAGCGGTCTGAAGACTTTCCGAATGCACTGTATGACGTTCAAATAAAATTGTATTTGTAACTTATCATTCGAAATGGTGATGGACATCCACAAATTAAAATATACCATACAAAATGTAACAGATCTCTGTACGGATATGAGTGATTTTACGTACAGAATCATATGAAATGCTCTGAGACCAGGTTGTTTCACAAACTGTCTCTGTCCCTCTCCTCACTGTGTTAGGTAAGCAACATTACTCTCTCATACAGTCTATGCGGTCGGTGCGCATCTAACCTAATAAGCCCATAGAAGTAGAAATGCACAATACATATAACTAGGAATAAAGTGACATATAATAAACATAAGCAGCAGCGTATGTGATGAGACAAAAAAAAATAGTGCAAAAAGGGTCAATGCAGATAGTCCAGGTAGCTATTTGGTTAACTATTTAACTAACTATAAAGCTGAGCGATTAGTGCTTTTTAGGTCGGTTCGGTTTCGGGATCCATTACTAAAAAATAATCACAATTTTCAAATGTATTATGAAATATTGATGTTACCATGATTTTTGAGCTTTTTAATGGAAATTTCAAAGCCAAAATAGTGAACATTCAATTGCCAAAACATTGAAAATATGCCATTGTCAGGTCCACATTGGGTAGAAATCAATAGGAAAATAGGAAATTACTATGAAATTATAAAATATATGTATATGAATTAGTTTTAAACTGATGACATGATTATTTTTCATTCCTTAATGTAATCATCTAATTTCTGCTCAGGCAGTAGCAGTCAGCCAGCCAGACCATCTAACATTATCTGTTCCCCATACTGTACTGTCTTTAGTCAACCTATTAAATAGCTATCCTGCCTAAGTATGCTGCAGAGATTTCTGACAAAATCATTTCACTAGCTCTTCAAAGAAGATAAGGTATACTTCCACGCAGCCTGGTCTCATAGACTAGACATCACATAGTCCGGAACACTCAAATTTGTATGATATGTTACTTTTGGTATGGTCACATAAAACAACCTTTTTAGCTAACCTTTCCCCTAACCATGACACTAACCTTAACCCTTTAACCTAACTCCTAAACTTAGCCCTAACCTTAACCATAACCACTGGCCTAGCTAAAGTTAGCAACCTTTTTTAATTTTTTTTATTTCACCTTTATTTAACCAGGTAGGCTAGTTGAGAACAAGTTCTCATTTACAACTGCGACCTGGCCAAGATAAAGCATAGCAGTGTGAGCAGACAACACAGAGTTACACATGGAATAAACAATTAACAAGTCAATAACACAGTAGAAAACAAAGGGGGAGTCTATATACAATGTGTGCAAAAGGCATGAGGAGGTAGACGAATAGTTACAATTTTGCAGATTAACACTGGAGTGATAAATGATCAGATGGTCATGTACAGGTAGAGATATTGGTGTGCAAAAGAGCAGAAAAGTAAATAAATAAAAACAGTATGGGGATGAGGTAGGTGAAAATGGGTGGGCTATTTACCAATAGACTATGTACAGCTGCAGCGATCGGTTAGCTGCTCAGATAGCTGATGTTTGAAGTTGGTGAGGGAGATAAAAGTCTCCAACTTCAGCGATTTTTGCAATTCGTTCCAGTCACAGGCAGCAGAGTACTGGAACGAAAGGCGGCCAAATGAGGTGTTGGCTTTAGGGATGATCAGTGAGATACACCTGCTGGAGCGCGTGCTACGGATGGGTGTTGCCATCGTGACCAGTGAACTGAGATAAGGCGGAGCTTTACCTAGCATGGACTTGTAGATGACCTGGAGCCAGTGGGTCTGGCGACGAATATGTAGCGAGGGCCAGCCGACTAGAGCATACAAGTCGCAGTGGTGGGTGGTATAAGGTGCTTTAGTGACAAAACGGATGGCACTGTGATATACTGCATCCAGTTTGCTGAGTAGAGTGTTGGAAGCCATTTTGTAGATGACATCGCCGAAGTCGAGGATTGGTAGGATAGTCAGTTTTACTAGGGTAAGCTTGGCGGCGTGAGTGAAGGAGGCTTTGTTGCGGAATAGAAAGCCGACTCTTGATTTGATTTTTGATTGGAGATGTTTGATATGAGTCTGGAAGGAGAGTTTGCAGTCTAGCCAGACACCTAGGTACTTATAGATGTCCACATATTCAAGGTCGGAACCATCCAGGGTGGTGATGCTAGTCGGGCATGCGGGTGCAGGCAGCGATCGGTTGAAAAGCATGCATTTGGTTTTACTAGCGTTTAAGAGCAGTTGGAGGCCACGGAAGGAGTGTTGTATGGCATTGAAGCTTGTTTGGAGGTTAGATAGCACAGTGTCCAATGACGGGCCGAAAGTATATAGAATGGTGTCGTCTACGTAGAGGTGGATCAGGGAATCGCCCGCAGCAAGAGCAACATCATTGATATACACAGAGAAAAGAGTCGGCCCGAGAATTGAACCCTGTGGCACCCCATAGAGACTGCCAGAGGACCGGACAGCATGCCCTCCGATTTGACACACTGAACTCTGTCTGCAAAGTAATTGGTGAACCAGGCAAGGCAGTCATCCGAAAAACCGAGGCTACTGAGTCTGCCGATGAGAATATGGTGATTGACAGAGTCGAAAGCCTTGGCAAGGTCGATGAAGACGGCTGCACAGTACTGTCTTTTATCGATGGCGGTTATGATATCGTTTAGTACCTTGAGTGTGGCTGAGGTGCACCCGTGACCGGCTCGGAAGCCAGATTGCACAGCGGAGAAGGTACGGTGGGATTCGAGATGGTCAGTGACCTGTTTGTTGACTTGGCTTTCGAAGACCTTAGATAGGCAGGGCAGGATGGATATAGGTCTGTAACAGTTTGGGTCCAGGGTGTCTCCCCTTTGAAGAGGGGGATGACTGCGGCAGCTTTCAATCCTTGGGGATCTCAGACGATATGAAAGAGAGGTTGAACAGGCTGGTAATAGGGGTTGCGACAATGGCGGCGGATAGTTTCAGAAATAGGGGTCCAGATTGTCAAGCCCAGCTGATTTGTACGGGTCCAGGTTTTGCAGCTCTTTCAGAACATCTGCTATCTGGATTTGGGTAAAGGAGAACTTGGAGAGGCTTGGGCGAGGAGCTGCTGGGGGGGAGGAGCTGTTGGCCGAGGTTGGAGTAGCCAGGCGGAAGGCATGGCCAGCCATTGAGAAATGCTTATTGAAGTTTTCGATAATCATGGATTTATCGGTGGTGACCGTGTTACCTAGCCTCAGTGCAGTGGGCAGCTGGGAGGAGGTGCTCTTGTTCTCCATGGACTTCACAGTGTCCCAGAACTTTTTGGAGTTGGAGCTACAGGATGCAAACTTCTGCCTGAAGAAGCTGGCCTTAGCTTTCCTGACTGACTGCGTGTATTGGTTCCGGACTTCCCTGAACAGTTGCATATCACAGGGACTATTCGATGCTATTGCAGTCCGCCACAGGATGTTTTTGTGCTGGTCGAGGGCAGTCAGGTCTGGGGTGAACCAAGGACTGTATCGGTTCTTAGTTCTGCATTTTTTGAACGGAGCATGCTTATCTAAAATGGTGAGGAAGTTACTTTTAAAGAATGACCAGGCATCCTCAACTGACGGGATGAGGTCAATGTCCTTCCAGGATACCCGGGCCAGGTCGATTAGAAAGGCCTGCTCACAGAAGTGTTTTAGGGAGCGTTTGACCGTGATGAGGGGTGGTCGTTTGACTGAGGCTCCGTAGCGGATACAGGCAATGAGGCAGTGATCGCTGAGATCCTGGTTGAAGACAGCGGAGGTGTATTTGGAGGGCCAGTTGGTCAGGATGACGTCTATGAGGGGCCCTTGTTTACAGAGTTAGGGTTGTACCTGGTGGGTTCCTTGATGATTTGTGTGAGATTGAGGGCATCTAGCTTAGATTGTAGGACTGGCGGGGTGTTAAGCATATCCCAGTTTAGGTCACCTAACAGAACAAACTGTGAGGCTAGATGGGGGCGATCAATTCACAAATGGTGTCCAGGGCACAGCTGGGAGCTGAGGGGGGTCGGTAGCAGGCGGCAACAGTGAGAGACTTATTTCTGGAGAGAGTAATTTTCAAAATTAGTAGTTCGAACTGTTTGGGTATGGACCTGGAAAGTATGACATTACTTTGCAGGCTATCTCTGCAGTAGACTGCAACTCCTCCCCCTTTGGCAGATCTATCTTGACGGAAGATGTTATAGTTGGGTATGGAAATCTCTGAATTTTTGGTGGCCTTCCAGATGCCAAGATTCAGACACAGCAAGGATATCAGGGTTAGCAGAGTGTGCTAGAGCAGTGAGTAAAACAAACTTAGGGAGGAGGCTTCTGATGTTGACATGCATGAAACCAAGGCTTTTACGATCACAGAAGTCAACAAATGAGGGTGCCTGGGGACATGCAGGGCCTGGGTTTACCTCCACATCACCCGCGGAACAGAGAAGGAGTAGTATGAGGGTGCGGCTAAAGGCTATCAAAACTGGTCGCCTAGAGCGTTGGGGACAGAGAATAAGAGGAGCAGGTTTCTGGGCATGGTAGAATATATTCAGGGCATAATGCGCAGACAGGGGTATGGTGGGGTGCGGGTACAGCGGAGGTAAGCCCAGGCACTGGGTGATGATGAGAGAGGTTGTATCTCTGGACATGCTGGTTGTAATGGGTGAGGTCACCGCATGTGTGGGAGGTGGGACAAAGGAGGTATCAGGGGTATGAAGAGTAGAACTAGGGGCTCCATTGTGAACTAAAACAATGATAACTAACCTGAGCAACAGTATACAAGGCATATTGACATTTGAGAGAGACATACAGCGAGGCATACAGTAATCACAGGTGTTGAATTGGGAAAGCTAGCTAAAACAGTAGGTGAGACAACAGCTAATCAGCTAGCACAACAACAGCAGGTAAAATGGCGTTGACTAGGCAACGGGGCCGACAGATAAAACATAAACAAGCAGAATGGAGTACCGTGATTAATGGACAGTCCAGCGTGCATCAGCTATGTAGCCAAGTGATCAGTGTCCAGGGGGCAGCGGTGGATGGGGCAGGGGAGCTGGACTGGCGAGTGTTATCCAGGTTGAAAAAAAACTAACAATGACTAAATAGCTTGTAGCTAGTTAGCTGGTTAGCTTCTGGAGGTTCTTGAGTGTGTTCTAAAAATTTAAAATAATAGCGATTCCGTGTCACATTGGGTGAGGCAGGTTTCCGGAAAGGTATAAACAGATTAAAAATCAAAAAGAGATAGAAAGTGAGTATGGGTCCGGTGCGTGTTTGGGACGCGGCGATTCAGACGGTTAGCAGGCCTGTGCTAACAAGCTAACAGTTCGTAGGCCCGGGCTAAACAAGGTAGCAGTTAGCGGACCGGGGCTAGACAAGCTAGCAGTTAGCAGGCCGAGTTTAGCAAGCAGGGAGATAGCGAGGGCTAGAGAGTTGGCCTTTGGGGGACGTCGCGATGGGGTGAGTCTGTTTATTCCTCTTCATGCGGTGACATCGATAGACCGGTCGTGGGCCCGGGTATTGTAGCCCAGGAGTATGCTACGGTGGTAGCACAGGTGCGCTGGCCGGGCTAGCTTCACGCTAAGTGGGTGGAAGCGCTAGCCAGGAGTAATCATCTGGGGTTGCGGTTTAGCTAGATAGCTAGTTGTGAAGATCCAGCTGAAAAATTTTCCGTTTGCGGTGGGAATCCGGGGATGAATCCGGGGATGAATCCGGGGATGAAAAATAAATAGGTCCGTTATGCTCTGGTTAGAGTCGCGTTGTTCGAACTGGCGAGAGCTTTCCGAGCTAAAGGTTAGCTTAGCTGATGACCGGTTAGCTGAAGACCGCTAGCATAGCTGGTGGTTAGCTGCTTAGCTTCAGTTGAGGGGTTCCGGTTCCGAAGTAAATATAAATACTTTAGGAAAAATATCTACATTGGGTGAGGCGGGTTGCAGGAGAGTATTTGGAAGCTTAGGTTTAGCTAAATGTTTTTGAAGAGATATGCGAAGAAAAATATGTAAAAAACAAAAAATATACGATATATACAAGGGACACGAGACAGGACGACTTACTGCTACGCCATCTTGGAAGATAAGCCTAGCCACCTAGCTAGAATTCATAACATATCATACGTTTTACAAATTCGGAACATATTTTACGTTATGCAAATTCGTAGCATATAATACAAATTGCAATTTGTAACTTATAATTCAAAATGGTGATGGACATCCACAAATGAAAATATACCATAGAAAATAAAATAAAATTGTATTTGTAACTTATCTTATCTTATGTAACTTAACTTATTTGTACAAATCTGTCGTTCTGCCCCTGAACATGCAGTTAACCCACTGTTCCTAGGCCGTCATTGAAAATAAGAATTTGTTCTTAACTGACTTGCCTAGTTAAATAAAGGTTAAAAAAAATATATATAACAGAACTCTGTAAGGATATGAGTGATTTTACATACAGAATAATATGAAATGCTCTGAGACCAGGTTGTTTCACAAACTGTCTCTGTCCCTCTTCTCTCTGTGTTGTGTAAGCAACATTCCTCTCTCATGCAGTCTATGCGGTCTGTGCGTATCTAACCTAATGAAGCATAAAAGTGTATATGTCCAGAGTTCAGCATACAATGACGAGATGCTCATGTCTATGCACGAACAATGGGAGTCGTTGGCGGGAAGGCAAGCGACACCGTTAGATCCAAATAAACCCATAGAAACGCAATGGGCTTATTTTGGACAGATTTTGGCAAGGTCTCTGAGCTGGAAAAAACTGCCACAATGAATTATGGTCATTGTCGTTAATTACTACGTTTCTAGGTTAAATATTTTCTTAATTGAAACTACAACTCCTTTCAGCCTAGCATACCACATAGTACAGTTTTATGGCTTCGGGTAAGAAGCTGTTCAGGGTCCTGTTACATCGGTACCGCTTGCGTGCGGTAGCAGAGAGAGTCTGGAGTCTTTGACCATTTTTAGGGCCTTCCTCTGACACCACCTGGTATAGAGGTACTGGATGGCAGGGAGCATGGCCCCCAGTGATGTACTGGGCTGTACGCACTACCCTCTGTAGCGCCTTGCGGTCAGGTGCCAAGCAGTTGACATACCAAGCGGTGATGCAGCCAGTCAAGATGCTCTCACTGGTGCAGCTGTAGACATTCTGGAGGATCTGATAGGGCCCATGCCAAATCTTTACAGCCTCCTGAGAGGGCTGTACAGGCTGTTTCATTGTTGTCAGTGATAAGGCCTACCACCGTAGTGACGTCGACAAACTTAATGACGGTGTTGGAGACGTGCACAGGTACGCAGTCGTGGGTGAACAGGGAGTACAGAAGGGGACTACGCACGCACCCCGGAGTTGGCCCCCGTGTTGAGGGTCAGCGTAGCGGATGTGTTGTTGCCTACCCTCTCCACCCGAGGGGGGTCCTTCAGGAAGTACAGGATCCAGTTGCAAAGGGAGGTGTTGAGTCCCAGCGTTCTTAAGCTTCTTAGCTTGGAGGGTGCTATGGCGTTGAACACTGAGCTGTAGTCAATGACCAGCATTATCACATAAGTGTTCCTCTTCTCCAGGTGGGAAAGGGCACTGTGGAGTGTAATAGGTATTGCGTCATCTGTGGATCTGTTGGGGCGGTATGCGAATTGGAGTGGGTCCAGGGTGTCTGGGATGATGGTGTTGATGTGAGCCATGACCAGCCTTTCAAAGCATTTCATGGCTACAGATGTGAGTGCTACGGTGTGATAGTCATTTAGACAGCTTACCTTGGTGTTCTTTGGCACGGTGACTAGGGTGGTCTGCTTGAAACATGTAGGTATTACAAAATGGAAAATCTCAGCGAAGACAGTTGCCAGCTAGTCAGTGCTGGCAATACAGACAGTACACGTCCTGGTGATCCGTCTGGCCCTGCGGCCAGGTCGTACTCACATCGGCTACAGAGAACGTGATCACACAGTCGCCCGGAACAGCTGCTGCTCTCATGCATGGTTCAGTGTTGCTTGCCCTGAAGCAAGCATAGAAGGCATTTAGCTTGTCTGGTAGGTTCGCGTCACTGGGCAGCTCATGGGTGGGTTTCCATTTGTAATCCGTGATAGTTTACAAGCCCTGCCACATCCGACTAGCATCAGAGCCGGTGTAGTAGGATTCGATCTTAGTCCTGTATTGATGCCTGTTTGATGGTTCGTCGGAAGGCGTAGCGGGATTTCTTATAACCGTCTGGATTAGTGTCCCACTCCTTAAAAGTGTCAGCTGTCGACTTTAGCTCAGAATGGATGTTGCCTGTTATCCATTGCTTCTGGTTGTGAAGTAAAGGTGATTGAGAGTTTTGTTTCGCCTCTAGTGACATGCTGGTAGAAATGAGATAAAACGGATTTCAGTTTTCCTGCATTAAAATTACCGGCCACTAGGAGTGCCACTAGGAGTACCGCCTCTGGTTGAGCGTTTTCTTGTTTGCATCGACCCCTGGTATCATAAAAACACACATAAGACATGGAAGAATGCATAGAATTGCAGGAAATGAGCTTTTAAACAGCAACAAAAATATATGCCCCATGTAAAATGTGTATAATTGCAGGAAATTAGCTTTAAAATTGCAACATTCTCTCCCCAGAACTTTGAGACTTCCTTAATATTAGAGATCGAGCCCCGGCTGTTGTTAACAAAGAGACACACACCTCCTCCCTTGAGCTTACCCATTCTGTCCTGTCTATGTATAGAAAAACCAGCTAGATGTATATTATCCATGTCCTTGTTCAGCCACGACTCGATGTAACATCGGATATTACAGTTCTTCAGGTCCCGTTGATGGGATAGTCTCGAATGGAGCTAATCAATTTCGGGCTCCTGAGTGGTGCAGCAGTCTAAAGCCCTACATCTCCATGCAAGAGCCACCAGTATAGTCCCTGGTTCAAATCCAGGCTGTATCACATCTGGCTGTGATTGGGAGTGCCATAGGGTGGTGCACAATTGGCTGTCATTGTAAATAAGAATTTGCTCTGACTTGCCTAGTTAAATAAAGGTTTGATTTTTTTTATTAATTACATTTTAAAAAATCTAGTTTGTTCTCCGGTGATTGTACTTTCGCCAATAGAACAGAGGCCGTTTATGTACTTGCCGACATAGTTTCGGCCCACACGTCGGCCTCTATTATGGTGCCTTTTTCCTTTTCGTGTCTCGCGATTAGGACTTGGTCCGGGGTGAGGGCTTGTCCTGTGCCTTCTACTCGTTGAAGTAGAAATATTAATCCAAATCGATGTTAGTGATCGCTGTTCTGATGTTTAGAAGCTCTTTCCAGCCATGGGAAACGATGGTGGAAACATTATATACAAAAAAAGCTAAGATCGGCACAAAAAAACACACAAAAGAGAAGAATTGGTCAGGAGCCCGTAAAATCACTGATTGTTATTGTTGTAATTGTAAAATTGTTGTTAATAAAAAATATATTTAAAACATTTAATATATAAAAAAGTACACTATTTCATGATACACCTGCGACTGAGCTGCTACCAATGTTGGAAGTAACAGCTTTCTTCGCCAGGGATTCATCCTAAAACCCCAGTTGGATTGAGTTGGGATTTAAGAGCTGAGAGAAAATCCATTGCACTGTGTTGAACTTATGCCTCTTCTGTCACGTCTTCTGGCACTTCAGTTCAGACATGTGGGGGAGAGCGTTGAGAAAGTTCCATTGCCTCAAGCATTCTTTCGTTAAAAAGATTTAACATAGTCCTTACAAGTCTTCTCTAATAAACCTTTAAACATGAAAACCATTTAGAACATTCATCTCAGAGGAATATATAAAGTCAATGCTAATAGAAGTCGAAAAAATAACTTTGGGTTACTCTGAGACATAAACTATTATTGACATTTCACTCAAAGATGAATAACCATATGTGTGGTTTATCAGAATCCGCCCAACATGCTGCCAATGGAAAACTTTTAACAGGTCGAAAGGCATTTGTGTTTAACTCCCCCAGCATTTGGTTTGGCACCTGTGAAGACATCAAGTAAGGCTACTTGGCATTCCCAGTGCTTTCAGAGAAGTAAATTACGACACAGTCAGAGATGTTCATCAAGCCAGATTTGCTGATTGCAGTTAGCCATAAATCAAGTTCCATTCATTCTAGTCATTGAGACAATGTGCTTCCCAAATGGCACCCTATTCTTAAATAGTGCATTACTTTTGACTACATCCCTATGGACCCTGATTAAAAGTAGTGCACTATATAGGGAATAAGGTGCCATTTGGGATGCAGCCCCACGTTTCTAGTCAGAGAGACAGTGAGCTATGAGATAGCTCTACAGTACTGCTCTGTTTGCCATCAGGGAAAGAACGTGACATCATCGACCACATACCAGACAGGTCAGATGTAAGCTGGGCGCCTTAACATACACTTAATTCGCCATGGGGATAAAACAGTCGATATATCAGGGATTGACTATAGGTAGCAAACAAATCAGACTCCCCTCAGAGAGGACATATATCAAATATGTTTGCTATGGGTCATGGATGTGTCAGAATGGTAAATGCTCAGAGTTCTATTGCTATGTAAATTCTGAACTGAACTATCTAAACTTTTCCATTTGCTCTCAGGAGTCTATTAGAGAGTCTACCTCTAGTTTGACTCACAGAGATACATTTCATTATTAAATCATTAAATCAATTATTATTGTCAATATAACATTATTGTTCTATTTCATTTTATGGCTTGATCATCTTCAGACTGGCTAGGGTACATAACAACAAATCATGTTTGTGATGGATCATGTGGCTGTTAGAGAGAGACCACATCCTCGTATCATGTTTTCACCCTCAGGCTGAATAAAGATGAACAACAGCTTGTTTTCACAACTCCCAGGACCTGTATTGATCTTCCATTTCCCTTTCAACATCTCTCAGTCAGCTGGTCTTCTATTTGGTAGACTAACTATGTTGCGCTCACCAGACCTTCTCCTATGGTGCACTATGCAGCATTAGCCCCATAGGTATTGATAGTATATCTGTCCATCCATTTTTAGGGTCAGAGTGAGTGCAATCAGGGACAGTTCAAGGAAGGGGATATTTCTGCACAAACTTCCTTAGAAGTGCAGTCTCATCCTCAGCCCTGGTGTCCCTTGATCCTTCACTATCTCACTGTTGACCCTAGCCCTGTTTATAGCTGGTTAACATGCGTCCTTTGTCCTGATCTTGTCCACATTCTAATTGTGCCCAAATCTTTAGACAGGTGTAGGCGATTAAAAGACGCATTGTGATTTGATTGTGATCAGATATTCCTGCCCACCTCCGGAGGTAGTCAGACACGCATTGTATCTGGATATCTTACAAGTGTAGACAGATATGGACAGTGAAATCATTTAAATCATCATTATTCTGACCACTAAAATCATTGACAAGTGATTTTGACAGGTGACTTATGGCATCAATGTATGTCTTAAAATAAATAAATACACTACAACTCAAAAGTTTGGGGTCACTTAGAAATGTCCTTGTCTTTGAAAGGAAAACACATTTTTTGTCCATTAAAATAACATAAAATTGATCAGTGTAGACAATGTTAATGTTGTAAATGACTATTGTAGCTGGAGACGGCTGATTTTTAATGGAATATCTACATAGGCGTACAGAGGGCCGTCATCAGCAACCATCCTCCTGTGTTCCAGTGACACGTTGTGTTAGCTATTCCAGGTTTATCATTTTAAAAGGCTAATTTATCATTAATAAACCCTTTTGCAATTATGTTAGCACAGCTGAAAACTGTTGTGCCGATTAAAGAAGTTCCCGACAATATCCAGCAACTTCGCACAGCCATTGAAGAGGAGTGGGACAACATTCCACAGGCCACAATCAACAGCCTGATCACCTCTATGTGAAGAACATGTGTCACGCTGCATGAGGCAAATGGTGGTCAAACCTCATACTGAAAGGTTTTCTGATCCTCGGCCATACTTTTGTTTTGTTTTACATATTTATTTTTTTATTTTTTTATTTTACCTTTATTTAACCAGGTAGGCAAGTTGAGAACAAGTTCTCATTTACAATTGCGACCTGGCCAAGATAAAGCAAAGCAGTTCGACAGATACAACGACACAGAGTTACACATGGAGTAAAACAAACATACAGTCAATAATACAGTATAAACAAGTCTATATACAATGTGAGCAAATGAGGTGAGAAGGGAGGTAAAGGCAAAAAAGGCCATGGTGGCAAAGTAAATACAGTATAGCAAGTAAAACACTGGAATGGTAGTTTTGCAATGGAAGAATGTAAAAATAATGCAAAATAATAAGAAAAATAAAAAATAAATAAAAATGCAAAAAAATAAGGAGCAAAATAAATAAATAAATAAAAATTAAATACAGTTGGGAAAGAGGTAGTTGTTTGGGCTAAATTATAGGTGGGCTATGTACAGGTGCAGTAATCTGTGAGCTGCTCTGACAGTTGGTGCTTAAAGCTAGTGAGGGAGATAAGTGTTTCCAGTTTCAGAGATTTTTGTAGTTTGTTCCAGTCATTGGCAGCAGAGAACTGGAAGGAGAGGCGGCCAAAGAAAGAATTGGTTTTGGGGGTGACTAGAGAGATATACCTGCTGGAGCGTGTGCTACAGGTGGGAGATGCTATGGTGACCAGCGAGCTGAGATAAGGGGGACTTTACCTAGCAGGGTCTTGTAGATGACATGGAGCCAGTGGGTTTGGCGACGAGTATGAAGCGAGGGCCAGCCAACGAGAGCGTACAGGTTGCAATGGTGGGTAGTATATGGGGCTTTGGTGATAAAACGGATTGCACTGTGATAGACTGCATCCAATTTGTTGAGTAGGGTATTGGAGGCTATTTTGTAAATGACATCGCCAAAGTCGAGGACTGGTAGGATGGTCAGTTTTACAAGGGTATGTTTGGCAGCATGAGTGAAGGATGCTTTGTTGCGAAATAGGAAGCCAATTCTAGATTTAACTTTGGATTGGAGATGTTTGATATGGGTCTGGAAGGAGAGTTTACAGTCTAACCAGACACCTACGTATTTGCAGTTTTCCACGTATTCTAAGTCAGAGCCGTCCAGAGTAGTGATGTTGGACAGGCTGGTAGGTGCAGGTAGCGATCGGTTGAAGAGCATGCATTTAGTTTTACTTGTATTTAAGAGCAATTGGAGGCCACGGAAGGAGAGTTGTATGGCATTGAAGCTTGCCTGGAGGGTTGTTAACACAGTGTCCAAAGAAGGGCCGGAAGTATACAGAATGGTGTCGTCTGCGTAGAGGTGAATCAGGGACTCACCAGCAGCAAGAGCGACCTCATTGATGTACACAGAGAAGAGAGTCGGTCCAAGAATTGAACCCTGTGGCACCCCCATAGAGACTGCCAGAGGTCCGGACAGCAGACCCTCCGATTTGACACACTGAACTCTATCAGAGAAGTAGTTGGTGAACCAGGCGAGGCAATCATTTGAGAAACCAAGGCTGTCGAGTCTGCCGATGAGGATGTGGTGATTGACAGAGTCGAAAGCCTTGGCCAGATCAATGAATACGGCTGCACAGTAATGTTTCTTATCGATGGCGGTTAAGATATCGTTTAGGACCTTGAGCGTGGCTGAGGTGCACCCATGACCAGCTCTGAAACCAGATTGCATAGCAGAGAAGGTATGGTGAGATTCGAAATGGTCGGTAATCTGTTTGTTGACTTGGCTTTCGAAGACCTTAGAAAGGCACGGTAGGATAGATATAGGTCTGTAGCAGTTTGGGTCAAGAGTGTCCCCCCTTTGAAGAGGGGATGACCACAGCTGCTTTCCAATCTTTGGGAATCTCAGACGACACGAAAGAGAGGTTGAACAGGCTAGTAATAGGGGTGGCAACAATTTCGGCAGATAATTTTAGAAAGAAAGGGTCCAGATTGTCTAGCCCGGCTGATTTGTAGGGGTCCAGATTTTGCAGCTCTTTCAGAACATCAGCTGAATGGATTTGGGAGAAGGAGAAATGGGGAAGGCTTGGGCGAGTTGCTGTTGGGGGTGCAGTGCTGTTGTCCGGGGTAGGAGTAGCCAGGTGGAAAGCATGGCCAGCCGTAGAAAAATGCTTATTGAAATTCTCAATTATGGTGGATTTATCATTGGTGACAGTGTTTCCTATCTTCAGTGCAGTGGGCAGCTGGGAGGAGGTGTTCTTATTCTCCATGGACTTTACAGTGTCCCAGAACTTTTTGAGTTAGTGTTGCAGGAAGCAAATTTCTGCTTGAAAAAGCTAGCCTTGGCTTTTCTAACTGCCTGTGTATAATGGTTTCTAGCTTCCCTGAACAGCTGTATATCACGGGGGCTGTTCGATGCTAATGCAGAACGCCATAGGATGTTTTTGTGTTGGTTAAGGGCAGTCAGGTCTGGGGAGAACCAAGGGCTATATCTGTTCCTGGTTCTAAATTTCTTGAATGGGGCATGTTTATTTAAGATGGTTAGGAAGGCATTTTTAAAAAATATCCAGGCATCCTCTACTGACGGGATGAGATCAATATCCTTCCAGGATACCCCGGCCAGGTCGATTAGAAAGGCCTGCTCGCAGAAGTGTTTCAGGGAGCGTTTTACAGTGATGAGTGGAGGTCGTTTGACCGCTGACCCATTACGGATGCAGGCAATGAGGCAGTGATCGCTGAGATCTTGGTTGAAGACAGCAGAGGTGTATTTAGAGGGGAAGTTGGTTAGGATGATATCTATGAGGGTGCCCGTGTTTAAGGCTTTGGGGAGGTACCTGGTAGGTTCATTGATAATTTGTGTGAGATTGAGGGCATCAAGTTTAGATTGTAGGATGGCTGGGGTGTTAAGCATGTTCCAGTTTAGGTCACCTAGCAGCACGAACTCTGAACATAGATGGGGGGCAATCAGTTCACATATGGTGTCCAGAGCACAGCTGGGGGCAGAGGGTGGTCTATAGCAGGTGGCAACGGTGAGAGACTTGTTTTTAGAGAGGTGGATTTTTAAAAGTAGAAGTTCAAATTGTTTGGGTACAGACTTGGATAGTAGGACAGAACTCTGCAGGCTATCTTTGCAGTAGATTGCAACACCGCCCCCTTTGGCAGTTCTATCTTGTCTGAAAATGTTGTAGTTTGGAATTAAAATTTCTGAATTTTTGGTGGTCTTCCTAAGCCAGGATTCAGACACAGCTAGAACATCCGGGTTGGCTGAGTATGCTAAAGCAGTGAATAGAACAAACTTAGGGAGGAGGCTTCTAATGTTAACATGCATGAAACCAAGGCTATTACGGTCACAGAAGTCATCAAAAGAGAGCGCCTGGGGAATAGGAGTGGAGCTAGGCACTGCAGGGCCTGGATTCACCTCTACATCGCCAGAGGAACATAGGAGGAGTAGAATAAGGGTACGGCTAAAAGCTATGAGAATTGGTCGTCTAGAACGTCTGGAACATAGAGTAAAAGGAGGTTTCTGGGGGCGATAAAATAGCATCAAGGTATAATGTACAGACAAATGTATGGTAGGATGTGAATACAGTGGAGGTAAACCTAGGTATTGAGTGATGAAGAGAGAGATATTGTCTCTAGAAACATCATTGAAACCAGGAGATGTCATTGCATGTGTGGGTGGTGGAACTAATAGGTTGGATAAGGTATAGTGAGCAGGACTAGAGGCTCTACAGTGAAATAAGCCAATAAACACTAACCAGAACAGCAATGGACAAGACATATTGACATTAAGGAGAGGCATGCTTAGTCGAGTGATCAAAAGGGTCCGGTGAGTGGAGAGGTTGGTTGGTGATTTAGACAGCTAGCCAGGCCATCGGTAGCAAGCTAGCATAGGATGGAGGTCTGTTGTTAGCCACCTCTTGCGTTCCGTCAGTAGATTAGTGGGGTTCCGTGTGGTAGAGGGGATTAATCCAAATCACACAACAACAACAAAAATAAAAACAATAGATATAGTTATAGAGGCCCAAGAAGAAAACATAATAATAATAAAAATAAATAAATTGTCCGATTGTCTATTCAGATAGCAGCCGGTAAGACAGCTAACGGTTAGCAGGCCGCAGATGGGCGTTCAGGTAACGTCGCGACGGAGGAGCCAGCCGGATCTCCTTCGGGGAGATAACGTCGGCAGTCCAGTTATGAAGGCCCGGTGGGGCTCCGCGTAGGCAGTAAAACGGGTCCGGATAGGTGACTGCAGCCCAGGAGTGATTGATGGAACTCAGGAGTGATTGACGGAGCTGGCTAGCTCCGGAATAATTGATGTTTGCTCCGGAATCGACGAAGGCCGATAGTCACACGGATAGCAGCTAGCTAGCTGTGAGATCCGGGTATGAATGTCCAGAGAGCAGTCGAAATCCAGGGACATGGAGAGAAAAATTGGTCCGGTATGTTCCGTTCCGAGCCGCGCTGCGCCGTACAGAACTGGCGATAGATTTTCGAGCTAAAGGATAGCTGATGACCACAAACCGTGGTTAGCTGAATACTAACGATTTGCCAGTAAAGGAGCTAACTAGCTTCTGAACTAGCTTCTGGATTAGCTTCTGGATTAGCTTCTGGCTAGTTTCTGGCTAGCTTCTTGGAGTTTCTGGCTAGCTTCTTGGAGGATTACAGATTTGAGGTAAATAATACTTTTTTATAAATATAAATTGGTGAGGCGGGTTGCAGGAGAGTGTTTTGAAGATGAGTTGATGGAAAATAAAAATAAAATGTATGTGAAAAAAAGTTGTAAATATATATATATACAGGATATATCGGATATATAGGATACATATCTGTTACCAACAGATGCATATCGGTATTCCCAGTCGTGAAATCCATAGATCATGGCCTAATTTATTTATTTCAATTGACTGATTTACTATTATGAACTGTAACTCAATGAAATCTGAAATGTTGCATGTTGCGTTTATATTTTTGTTCAGTATAATTGGCTCTATCTTGGTAAACCTTTTTGGAGATGCTCTACAGCAGTGGTCACAAACCGGTCATCACGATCGGCTGTTCGATCTCCAAGTTATTCAATCACACACAAAAAATGATAAAGCCTTGCGTTCCTATTTTTTATTTGTTTAGTGCGGATGACGATAGGCACATTTGATTCAGCTACCGCTGGCCAATCAAATAGCTGAGACCACCGTGTCAGCACCAAGAAACTTCACACACACAGCAAAGTTGATACTGTGAGAATTCAAAACATTAAAACGATGACTAGAGAGAGACAACTAATACAGCAAAGAGCTGCTGTTTTTATGATTAAGTTCATGTTTAATTTGGAGCACTGTCAACACTTTTATAAGCCATAAAATAAGCGTACTCCTGCTGCAATGAATGAGTATAGCAAAGTGTTACGTTATTATTAGCGGCTTGTGTCTTTCTTAATATCGAGGAATATTTTACTTTCTCTGGTCATAGGAATAACTACATTAATTGGTGCATGAGGCAGAAATAATGCAGTGCGACTTGAGTTTCACCATCAGCTGAACTTCTCAGTGGCGTGAGAGCAGAGGGATGGTGAGTGCTCCCTCCTTCAGACTGACCATCAAATGCAGGCAGTAAAAAAATACTAAATAAAGGCAAATTATTATGTTCACTCTGCTGTGCCTCAAAAGTAACACAACAAAATATGTATTACCAGTGTGATCAAATACCATTTTATATAATTTCTAAATGGTCTGAGAAGAACAACATTGGCAGGGCAATTCAAGCATACAGTTGCCAATATGCAGTGATAATGTATTGGGCTTATAGCCTACTGCAAAAACTCATTGCTACAGAACTGTTTTTAATTGGTTAATTTTGCAAAGGTTTATGTTTTTAAGCCATCATTTAAAAAAAATCTAAGCAGCTTGCATTTGGACTCAGAAAAGGTTTGTGACCACTGCTCTACAGACTATCAGGAACATTTCAACTAACTATCTCCTAACCTTAACACTAGCACTAACCCTTACTTTAACCCTCATCTTAACCCTTAACATACCCCTTATGCTTATTCTAAACCTAACCGTAACCTTAGCCAGCAGTTGCTTATCAACAGATAGTTTATTGATAGTATGACCATCTGTAGAGCATCTACAGATCAAAAAATCTGGACTATCCAAATAAAGTGTGACCTCCATCTTTAATGACAATACCATCATATATCCATCAAAGGCATCACTTTCTGATGCATAATAGTGGCTCATACACAATGCGATTGTGGGAGGATATCTGTAATTTTCCCCCAGCTCTGGTAACCAAAGCAAGCAGCCTTTAGTTTTAATGCCCCCCGTGTTTGGAATAATTTACAATCCTCATTACATCTTGAAACCCTGGTGCCAACAGGGTGAGTGTTTTGATTGATTGTATTAATTTATTTGTGTTGTTGAAATGTAGTGTATCTTGCATTTTCTTTTTTTTGTCATGTTGATTTGTGAATTGTTTGTTCTCAAGCCACCATTGAGAATGAGAATCTGGTCTCAATTGGGCGCCCCTGAATAAATACAAGTTAAATATATATATATTTTTACAATGTTCTTTACAGACGGGAAAATAGCAAAGAAAATAGAAAAAAGACAATGATGGAACTCTTGAGTGTTTTCAGTGAAACAATTTGAATGGTCAACATTAAGTTTCAAACTAATGAACTTGTCTGGCCTTTCTGGTGGACCTACAGTACAACGCACCAAACCAGGAATGCTCATTCACAGGAAAGCGTACATCATGACTTCACATCGACACAAATGTGCTTAAACCCAGAGAGCTCAAATGCATGTGTTCTCTATCCTGACAGCCAGATCAAGTACATCCCTGTAATTAATATAAATGATTTATGGAGAAGTGCCAGGCTCCCATAGAACCCTTTCAGACTAGAGTATAGCATAGGGGACAGTGGGGTAAGTTGAGCCATGTTTTCTACATTCAGCATCACTCCATTGAGAGAAATATAGTTTACTTTCTCACAAAGATATCTACATATATTTCAGGATGTTGTGTGACGCTGGAAATAATCAGAATTCACGTAAACATGACAGTTTTTATAACATAGCTGGTGCAGAATAAGTGGTCTCTTGACACAATTTACGGGGTAAGTTAAGCTGACTACAAATTTCTGTACTGAATAAAATATTACCACTACCTTCTTAAAACCATGTCTAGCTTTGTTTACCAAACACATTTCATCACAATCACGTGTTTGCCTTTTAATCATTTTAATCATATTTTAACACATACTTAACACCTAACAAACACTTTGTACATTTTATTACACTTTTATCATAGACCAGGCCCTGTTGTTACCTCATATCCCAGCGATAATGCCTTTGCCTTACACCTTGGAAGAAACTACATAAATTATCTCAACTTGCCATTTGCGCAACCATTGGCTCAACTTACCCCATGGCCATTGGCCAAGGCAAACATCTTGACTATATTAGCCCACACAGCTACAAGGATGCACTTTCATACTAGGTTTAGGACCTCATATTGAAGCTTATACAGACCCCAAATTGTGTATAGAACAATCCTAAAATGATCTACTTCGGTTTAGATACAAGTATCATCAAACCTCTGACTTTGTGAAAATCTGTTGTTTTTTTACCTAACTTATTTATCACTTTTCCAATGTGGTTTCTTTCTTCACAGACTCCATGAAAGGATTACCTCTTCCTAAACATTTTGTAAAATGATACATTTTGTGTATGGTTTCCTAGAAACAGTGGCTCAACTTACCCCTTTGGTCCAGACCCTTACACTCTGGTCCAGACCTTAAAGTATATAGGTATCTGGCACTCTTGGCTCACTGCTGCAATGTTTAGGTCTGGAAGCTGTCACCATAACAACATGTAAGGACATGGGTGGCAGGTAACTTAGGGGTTAGAGCGTTGGGCCAGTGACCGAAAGGTTGCTAGATTAAATCCCAGAGTTGACAAGGTAAAAATGTGTTGTTCTTCATGTGAACATGGCAATTAACCCACTGTTCCTAGGCTCTCATTGTAAAAATAATTTGTTCTTAACAGACTTGCCTGGTTAAATAATAAAATGTTGTGGTAAGGTGGCATGCTGGAGAGATGCAGCTTGCCATGTCCAACTGAGACAAGGATGGGTGCTGTGGGGAGTTAGGGTCATATGGTTTCTGTTACATAAACATCCTTGCAAATACACTGTGTTCTATGCAGACTATGTCGGATTAATCAACGACTACAATTAACTTTGTACAGCACATATAGAGGGACAATCCCTCAGAGGATAACTTTGGGGATTTAACTGAACTTGATATTTTAAGCCTATTGACAAAGACCATCCAGTACATCACTTGTGTGTTTGTGTGCATGCGTGCATCCATGTGTGTGTTTGTGTGCATGTGTTTGTGTGTTTTTTTGCCTCTGAGTGTGTGTGTGTCTGGTTGTGTACAACTGGTGGTGAGATACCGCAGTCTTAACTAACTCTTTACCCTGAGCTCTAACTCTTGAGCTCTGTTTGGCTACAGCCATCTGAGGTTATACCAACACTATACATCACCACACCATCTCTGAGGAAGGTTTACCCTGGCAGAGGTGGTCGTCCCTAAACCCTCTCATTAAACTACAATCCTTATTAGCAGACAGCTTCACGCCCTCCAATGCCATGGCGCTGAAAGCATAACAAAGCCAGGGGAGAGGGACGGCCGAGGAGGCATGACTAGTGGTGACAGGGTGACCAACTAACAGACGCCCCCGTCCCTCTCTGCGGTCCCCCGTCCCTGGTCCCTGTGTTGTTGACTCAGCTCAGGAGGCTCTGCTGGCCGGGCCCCATGTGCTACCTAGTTGTGACTTCATGCCATTGTTTTCTCCCTAAAAAGCCCCATATTCCCTATGTAGTGCACTACCTTACCAGAGCCCCATGGGGAAGTAGGGGTGCTATAGCACCTCTGAAAAATCATAATAAAATATATATATATATATTTTGATACTACCAAAAGTTTGGGGTCACTTAGAAATGTCCTTGTTTTCCATGAAAACATACATGAAATGCGTTTCAAAATGAATAGGAAATATAGTATAAAGATTTTTATTGAAACAATAATTGTGTCCTTCAAACTTTGCTTTCGTCAAAGAATCCTCCATTTGCAGCAAGTACAGCCTTGCAGACCTTTGGCATTCTAGTAGTCAATTTGTTGAGGTAATCTGAAGAGATTTCACCCCATGCTTCCTGAAGCACCTCCCACAAGTTGGATTGGCTTGATAGGCACTTCTTACGTACCTACGGTCAAGCTGCTCCCACAACAGCTAAACAGGGTTGGGATCCAGTGACTGTGCTGGCCACTTCATTAGAGACAGAATACCAGCTGAATGCTTCTTCCCTAAATAGCTATTGCATAGTATGGAGCTGTGCTTTGGGTCATTGTCCTGTTGTAGGAGGGAATTGGCTCCAATTGAGCACCGTCCACAGGGTATGGCATGGCGTTGCAAAATTGAGTTATAGTCTTCCTTCTTCAAGATCCCTTTTACCCTGTACAAATCTCCCACTTTACCACCACCAAAGCATCCCCAGACCATCACATTGCCTCCACTATCCTTGACAGATGGCGTCAACACTCCTTCAGCATCTTTTCATTTTTTCTGCATCTCACGAATGTTCTTCTTTGTGATTCAAACACCTTGAACTTAGATTTGTCTGTCCATAATATTTTTTTCTAATCTTCCTCTGTCCAGTGTCTGTGTTCTTTGCCGATCTTAATCTTTTCTTTTTAATGGCCAGTCTGATATATGGCTTTTTCTTAGCAACTCTGCCTAGAAGGCCAGTTTCCCGGAGTTGCCTCTTCACTGTTGACGTTGAGACAGGTGTTTTGCGGGTACTATTTAATGAAGCTGCCAGTTGAGGACTTGTGAGGCGTCTGTTTCTCAAACTAGACACTCTAATATACTTGTCCTCATGCTCAGTTGTGCACCGGGGCCTCCCACTCCTTTTTCAATTCTGGTTAGGGCCAGTTTGCGCTGTTCTGTAAAGGGAGTAGTACACAGCGTTGTACGAGATCATCAGTTTCTTGGAAATTTCTCGCATGGAATAGCCGTCATTTCTCAGAACAAGAATAGACTGACTGGTTTCAGAAGAAAGTGCTTTGTTTCTGGTCATTTTAAGCCTGTAAATGAACCCACAAATGCTGATGCTCCAGATACTCTAAGGAAGGCCAGTTGTATTGCTTCAAAAATCATCACAACTGTTTTTAGCTGTGCTAACATAATTGAAAAAGGATTTTCTAATGATCAATCAGCCTTTTAAAATGCTAAACTTGGATTAGCTAACACAACGTGCCATTGGAACACAGGAGTGATGGTTGCTGGTAATGGGTCTCTGTATGCCTATGTAAATAGGTCAGCAGCATACCACCCTGCATACCACTGCTGGCTTGCTTCTGAAGCTAAGCAGGGTTGGTTCTGGTCAGTCCCTGGATGGGAGACCAGATTCTGTTGGAGGTGGTGTTGGAGGGCCGGTAGGAAGTACTCTTTCTTCTGGTCTAAAAAATATCAGTGATTGGGGACACTGCCCTGTGTAGGGTAATACACACTTTTTGATGGGGGACTTGGTCTTCATAAGGAATACTTTTCCAACAGTCTTGAATGGGTGTCCTCACTCTCTTAGGTCATTAAAGATCCCATGGCACTTATCATAAGAGTAGGGGTGTTAACCCTGGTGTCCTGGCTAAATTCCCAATCTGGCCCTCAAACCATCATGGTCACCTAATAATCCCCAGTTTACAATTGGCTCATTCATCCCCCTCCTCTCCCCTGTAACTATTCCCCAGGTCGTTGCTGTAAATGAGAACGTGTTCTCAGTGAGCTTACCTGGTAAAATAACGGATAAAAAAATATTCCATTAAAAAAGCTACAATAGTAATTTACAACATTAACCATGTCAAAAGTTTGGACACACCTACTCACTCCAGGGTTTTTCTTTATTTGTACTATTTTCTACATTGCAGAATAATAGTGAAGACATCAAAACTATGAAATAAGACACATGGAATCATGTAGTAACCATAAGTGTAAAACAAATCAAAATATATTTCATATTTTAGATTTTTCAAAGTAGCCACCCTTTGCCTTGATGACAGCTTTGCACACTCTTGGCATTCTCTCAACCAGCTTAATGAGGAATACTTTTCCAACTGTCTTGAAGGAATTCCCACATATGCTGAGCATTTGTTAGTTGCTTTTCCTTCACTCCGCAGTCCAACTCATCCCTAACCATCTCAATTGGGTTGAGGTCGAGTGATGCGTGGAGTGTGGAGGCCAGGTCATCTGATGCAGAAATCCATCTTTCTTGGCCAAGTAGCCCTTACACAGTCTGGAAGTGTGTTTTGGGTCATTGTCCTGTTGAAAAACACATGATAGTCCCACTAAGCACAAACCAGATGGATGGTGTATCGCTGCATAATGCTATGGAAGTGTCATGTCCTGACCTTAGTTCCTTTTTTATGTCTCTATTTTGGTTTGGTCAGGGCGTGAGATGGGGTGGGCATTCTATGTGTTTTTTCTATGTTCTCTATTTCTATTTGTTTGGCCTGGTATGGTTCCCAATCAGAGGCAGCTGTCAATCGTTGTCTCTGACTGAGAACCATACTTAGGTAGCCTTTTCCCACCTGTGTTTTGTGGGTAATTATTTTTCTGTGTGTGTTTGTGTGCACCTCGGTTGTGTCACGTTCTTTGCTGTTTACCTGTTTGTTTTTTGGTTATTTCGGTTTCACTTTCATTAAAAGATGTGGAACTACATGCACGCTGCGCCTTGGTTGATTTATGACAGGGAGTTTGAGGATAGCGAGTGTGACAGAATTACCCACCACAAGAAGACCATGCAGCGTGCGTCAACCTGGAGGAGGAGTTGGACTGGGGAGGAGAGAATGGTAGAGGACAAGACCCGGTCACTGAAGCCCGAGAGGCAGCCCCCCGAGCACACGGGGAGTGTGGCGGAGTCAGGTTGGAGACCTGAGCCCACTCCCCTTGCTTACTGGGGCGAGCAGGTGACAGGTCAGGCCCCGTGCTATGGGGTGATGCGCACTGTGTCTCGGCAGAGTATTTGCCGGGTGGAAGCTGGCATCCAGTCAGAACGGGGTGGGGGCAGCTATGCGGTCGAGACCGCCAGTGCGCCTCCACGGCCCTGTGTACCAGGTGCCTCCTCCACGCACCAGGCGTCCTGTAGGTCTCCCCAGCTCCACGCACCAGGCTGTCTCTCCGTCTCCTCCATCCAAGTTCTCCCGACAGTCAGGAGCTGCCAGAGCCACCCATCAGTCAGGAGCTGCCAGAGCCGCCTGTCAGTCAGGAGCTGCCAGAGCCGCCCGTCAGTCAGGAGCTGCCAGAGCCGCCCGTCAGTCAGGAGCTGCCAGAGCCGCCCGTCCGTCAGGAGCTGCCAGAGGCGCCCGTCAGTCAGGAGCTGCCAGAGCCGCCCTTCACTCCGGAGCGGCCAGAGTCTCCCGCCTGTCCGGCGCCGCCAGAGTCTCCCGCCTGTTCGGGGCCCGTGGTGAGGGTCCCCAGTTCGGGGTCGGTGCCGAGGGTCGCCACTCCAGAGGCGCCACCTAAGTGGGCCAAGACTAAGGTGGGGTCTACGTCCCGCACCAGAGCCACCACCACGGTCAAATGCCCACCCAGACCCTCCCCTAAAGGTTCAGGTTTTGAGGCCGGAGTCCGCACCTTCTATGTTTTCTATTTCTATGTGTTTGGCCTGGTATGGTTCCCAATCAGAGGCAGCTGTCAATCGTTGTCTATGATTGAGAACCAAACTTAGGTAGCTTTTCCCACCTGTGTTTTGTGGGTAATTATTTTTCTGTGTGTGTTTGTGTGCACCTCGGTTGCGTCACGTTCTTTGCTGTTTACCTGTTTGTTTTTTGGTTATTTCGGTTTCACTTTCATTAAAAGATGTGGAACTACATGGTGGTTCCCACTACAAGGTGGGAACCACACATGCAGAGATCATCCATTCACCTTCTCTGCGTCTCACTGTTATGGGATTTTGATGAATAATGACTAAATTATGTATACATTTAACTTAAAACTATAACTAAACAGAATACTACTATGTTACTGTATGGATGTATGAATCTTATTATAATCATAATACTGAATATAATGGGTGTATTTTTAGTCAAGAATTAGAACAAGGACTTTCTGTTCCTTGTTAGAAACGAATATCGTCAGACCGGCTGGAATGCTGTGTTCCTAACAGGACATTCTGTCTCTACCCAGGGAGGGGAGAGACCTTGGGCTAGTAGTAGATTGTTTAACAGGTGGCAGGGAAGGCTTGTGAACTATATTGCCATTGTATCTGAGAGGAGGAGAGACATTTATGACGAAATGTGAGGTACAGTGCCTTGCGAAAGTACTCGGCCCCCTTGAACTTTGCGACCTTTTGCCACATTTCAGGCTTCAAACATAAAGATATAAAACTGTATTTTTTTGTGAAGAATCAACAACAAGTGGGACACAATCATGAAGTGGAACGACATTTATTGGATATTTCAAACGTTTTTTAACAAATCAAAAACTGAAAAATTGGGCGTGCAAAATTATTCAGCCCCCTTAAGTTAATACTTTGTTACCTTTTGCTGCGATTACAGCTGTAAGTCGCTTGGGGTATGTCTCTATCAGTTTTGCACATTGAGAGACTGAAATTTTTTCCCATTCCTCCTTGCAAAACACCTCGAGCTCAGTGAGGTTGGATGGAGAGCATTTGTGAACAGCAGTTTTCAGTTCTTTCCACAGATTCTCGATTGGATTCAGGTCTGGACTTTGACTTGGCCATTCTAACACCTGGATATGTTTATTTTTGAACCATTCCATTGTAGATTTTGCTTTATGTTTTGGATCATTGTCTTGTTGGAAGACAAATCTCCGTCCCAGTCTCAGGTCTTTTGCAGACTCCATCAGGTTTTCTTCCAGAATGGTCCTGTATTTGGCTCCATCCATCTTCCCATCAATTTTAACCATCTTCCCTGTCCCTGCTGAAGAAAAGCAGGCCCAAACCATGATGCTGCCACCACCATGTTTGACAGTGGGGATGGTGTGGTCAGGGTGATGAGCTGTGTTGCTTTTACGCCAAACATAACGTTTTGCATTGTTGCCAAAAAGTTCAATTTTGGTTTCATCTGATCAGAGCACCTTCTTCCACATGTTTGGTGTGTCTCCCAGGTGGCTTGTGGCAAACTTTAAACGACACTTTTTATGGATATCTTTAAGAAATGGCTTTCTTCTTGCCACTCTTCCATAAAGGCCAGATTTGTGCAATATACGACTGATTGTTGTCCTATGGACAGAGTCTCCCACCTCAGCTGTAGATCTCTGCAGTTCATCCAGAGTGATCATGGGCCTCTTGGCTGCATCTCTGATCAGTCTTCTCCTTGTATGAGCTGAAAGTTTAGAGGGACGGCCAGGTCTTGGTAGATTTGCAGTGGTCTGATACTCCTTCCATTTCAATATTATCGCTTGCACAGTGCTCCTTGGGATGTTTAAAGCTTGGGAAATCTTTTTGTATCCAAATCCGGCTTTAAACTTCTTCACAACAGTATCTCGGACCTGCCTGGTGTGTTCCTTGTTCTTCATGATGCTCTCTGCGCTTTTAACGGACCTCTGAGACTATCACAGTGCAGGTGCATTTATACGGAGACTTGATTACACACAGGTGGATTGTATTTATCATCATTAGTCATTTAGGTCAACATTGGATCATTCAGAGATCCTCACTGAACTTCTGGAGAGAGTTTGCTGCACTGAAAGTAAAGGGGCTGAATAATTTTGCACGCCCAATTTTTCAGTTTTTGATTTGTTAAAAAAGTTTGAAATATCCAATAAATGTCGTTCCACTTCATGATTGTGTCCCACTTGTTGTTGATTCTTCACAAAAAAATACAGTTTTATATCTTTATGTTTGAAGCCTGAAATGTGGCAAAAGTTCGCAAAGTTCAAGGGGGCCGAATACTTTCGCAAGGCACTGTATATAAACTAATGTACATGGTATTATGACCAGAGCTCTCTCAAATAAACGCTACTGATTAATTATGAGACTGGTCTCTGTCCATTTTATGCAAATAAGTATCTTACAAATTCTTAGAAATGGACAGAGTGTTTTAATTGAACATATAGGAAATAAATTCCTCTAACACTCACAAAGACACAGTGGTTGGACCCAAAAAATCTCAAATTTGGACTCATCAGACCAAAGGACAGGTAGCCACCGGTCTAATGTCAATTGTTTGTGTTTCTTGGCCCAAGCAAGTCTCTTATTATTATTTGAGTCCTTTAGTAGTGGTTTCTTTGCAGCCGTTCGACCATGAAGGTCTATGTGTCCTCTGAACATTTGATGTTGAGATGTGTCTGTTACTGGAACTCTGTGAAGCATTTATTTGTGCTGCGGTGCAATCTGAGGTGCAATTAACTCTAATCAACTTATCCTCTGCAGCAGAGGTAACTCTGGGTCTTCCTTTCCTGTGGCGGTCCTCATGTGAGCCAGTTTCATCATAGCACTTGATGGTTTTCGCGACTGCACTTGAAGAAACATTCAAAGTTCTTGACATTTTCTGGATTGACTGACAAAGTAATGATGGACTGTCATTTCTCTTTGCTTATTTGAGCTGTTCTTGCCATAATATGGACTTGGTATTTTACCAAATAGGGCTATCTTCTTAGTACCACCCCTACCTTGTCACAACAAAAACTTTTTGGGGATCGGTGTCCCTTCCACGGGACGGTTGAGCTAACATTGGCTAACGTGATTAGCATGAGGTTGTAAGTAACAAGAACATTTCCCAGGAGATAGACATATCTGATATTGGCAGAAAGCTTAAATTCTTGTTAATCTAACTGCACTGTCCAATTTACAGTAGCTATTACAGTGAAAGAATACCATGCTATTGTTTGAGGAGAGTGCACAATTTTGAAGATGAAAAGTTATTAATAAACAAATTAGGCACATTTGGGCAGTCTTGATACAAAAGTTTGAACAGAAATGCAATGGTTCATTGGATCAGTTTAAAACTTTGCACATACACTGACGCCATCTACTGGCCAAAATCTAAATTGCATCAAGGCTGGAATAATACATTGTGGCCTTTCTCTTGCATTTCAAAGATAATGATACTAAAAAATACAAAAGAACGATCTTTGTATTTATTTGTATTTATTTTACCAGATCTATTGTGTTATATTCTACCACATTCCTTTCACATTTCCAGAAACTTCAAAGTGTTTCCTTTGAAATGGTACCAATAATATGCATATCCTTTCTTCAGGGCCAGAGCTACAGGGAGTTAGATTTGGGCATGTCATTTTAGGCAAAAAAATAATTCAAAAAGGGACTAATCCTTCATTTAGAAGGAAAGAAATTCCACTAATTAACTTTAACAAGGCACACCTGTTAATTGAAATGCATTCCAGGTGACTACCTCATGACTCTGGTTGAAAGAATGCCAAGCGTGTACAAAGCTGTCATCAAGGCAAAGGGTGGCTACTTTGAAGATTCTCAAATATAAGATATATTTTGATTTGTTTGACACTTTTTGTTTACTACATGATTCCATTTGTGTTATTTCATAGTTTTGATGTCTTCACTATTATTCTACAATGTAGAAAATAGTAAAAATAAAGAAACACCCGTGAATGAGTAGGTGTGTCCAAACTTTTGACTGGTAAGGTATATATTTTTGATGTTTTTATTACAAAAGTATTGCACTAGGCAACAATATTAGTCCAACCCCCTGGGATAAAAACATTCAACTGCTGTGAGAGAGGTGAGTGTAAAGGATCAGTTAGAGAGCATGTTAATTGCCTGAAGGGGCATGTTGGAGGGCCCTTGTTATTGTTGTCGCTTACATGCTCCCCAACCACAGATGCTTATATTTTGGTTTCCTCTTCACCTCTTCACCTCTCAGCGAGGCATTGAGGTCTCTCCAAATATCTATCGGATTGGTCGCAACATGAGAAAAACAGTGCAGCAGTCCCCTGCGAGGTCACATAGCCCTGTTAGAGAATGATGAAGGGTTTTTAATATAATGTATTTTTTATGTACATAGCCACATGTGAGTTTGACGGTACATCAGTGTGGGGTAAGGGAGGGGGGGTGGTGAAAGCATAATTTATAGATCCAATGAGAAACCAATAACACACAGATCTATTTCTCTGGGTTGGTTAGCTGGCTGGTCGCAGGGATACAACCTGTTAGTCAAGCTCCACTTCAGAGCTACTGCAGAGTGAGGAACCCTTCAGCCCAATCTGTCAGTGGTGGCTCAAGCCAACTTGGCCAGATGTGTGTGTGTGTGTGTGCGTGCATGTGTGCGTGCATGTCTAGCCAGATGCATCTGTTGTGGACGTGTGTAATGTGTTTACATCAGCAGTTGTTCCTGCATAATTTGTATGCATCTGTATCCTGGGGCTGTGCGATAAGGACGTAAACAGACATGGTGTACTGGAGTGTTTAGCATTGGAGCGGAGGAGTTCCGGTCCAAGATGACAGTGGGATCAGAGGGCTGGCCGTCCCTTTCCTGTCCCCATGGAGAGGAGAAGGGTATGGGGTCAGAGTGGGGGGTTGACCAATGAGGACATTAAACTAGTACTCTGTATTCTCCTGATAAATGATCCGATGTGTTGATGGCCCATACATTCCCGTGAGTGATAAACAATCCAGTTCACTTGACACATTCACACAGACTTTCCAAAAGAAGACTTTCCATTCAGCAATCAATCTTCATTCAAATAACTGTCTCGTGATGTCGGTGTAGTGGGCTTTTACGGTTTGTCTTAGATGTAACTTGTCTCATTATCTGTGACCACTGATGGTACCATATATCAGTTAAATGTGTATTGTAGTGATTACAACAGTAAACTCTATATGTGAACGCTGGACAACCAACATCCTATTACACAATCAATAAACTGTTTATACACAAACGGTAACTCTGGAATCAGATCATTTCCCGTGAAGCGAATTACGTACATTTTTATCCCGCTTCAGGATTAGATTATCATCCTAGAAGGATGATGGAAATTGTGCTTTGTTCAGTGAACAGCTATTTCTCAATTTAGTAACATTTCAAAGAGCAAACAGTTAGTTGGTTGAGTAACGCTGATCATAGCTCCAAGCAACAGCAGCTCAGACTTCAACTTATTTTACCAAGGAAATCACTTCAATCATTTTTGGAGCACACTGTACAGAGCCTTCAAAGATTTAGCTGTAACACTTCACTTGACAGCCAGCGTTATAACACGTTATCACATGGTCATAACCAATGTTCCCTCGTTTTGTTTCGCAACTGAGCAAATTTCAGGTCTGCTGTGTGCAAACTTGCACTTTGTGAAATTCTGTGCAAATTCAGACAAGGAAGTGACTGAAAATATATTGTTGTTTGATGCAAGAAACCACTTTACAAAATCAAATGCATTATTATGCCCATACCATTATTACAGAGAATCAGACAAATTATGCTACCCTCTGCCTATTGGCTACTTAGCTTTGTCATGTCTTTTGCATCATTAAAGTGAAGACTTATTTTATCAAATCACTTCTCTGTAATTATTATTACGTGATTAAACTAATCATGTAAATGTAATTAACTAGGAAGTCGGGGCATCAAGGAAAATCTTCAGATTACAAAGTTATAATTTTCCTAATATAACTTTTCAGATATTTTAATATCTGATTAATTAGTCTTCTAATTAATGAATCATTCTTTACCTCATGTTAGTCTCATTCCGAACGTCGTAAATCCTTGGTTATCTGCACGAACCCAGTCTTTACTATAAATCATCCATACATCAATTGTCTTAATCATTTATTTACTAATTAACTAAATAATCACAGAAATGCACAAACAAACAAAGAGTAGATGGTTACAAGGAAATAATAGGGAATGTTCCCTAATGGGCTAAACCAATATGGCGGCTTGGTTGGTCAAGGGAAGTGGGTGTGAACTGAGAAGGCCGGGAAAGACCAGTCACTACACAGTTGATCATTTTTATAATTGAAATGCTAATCCTTTGCACATGAATGCTCACTCATTCGGGAATAATTGCAATCAATATATATATTTACGCTCAGTGTGTCGTCAGGATCTCTGTTGGAATCGTCTGTCTTTCTGTTGGAAAGTTCAAAGTCTCTCGCTCTCCCATGAAGTCTTTCATTGTTAGAATGGATACTTCAGAGTCTCATTCAGAAATGTTCTTATAAAATAGATGTTTCGGCGGTTGTCGGTCTTCGCATTCAGTCGACATAAATTCTAGCTGCAGACTAGTAATTAGTATCGAAGATTTGCTCTTATTATGTCGGTATCGATAGTCTCAGAGTTTAACCATTTCCACCAGTGTAGCCAATGCTCCATGTGGTTTGGTTAGGAATTCAACAACCGAGGAATGCATGGTCTCTAATCAAACCTTAGCCCTCTCGGTAATCGAGGTATGCTTGGTCTGAAGTGGACTTCTCCAAGTGGGGTTTATGTTCGGAACAGCAGAAAAGGGCTGTTTCATGATGCCAGATCAATGGCTGTGTTCATGGGGCGGGCCAATGACTTAGATACATTTTAAAGGGAATTGGATTCTCTTTCATTAAACAGTTTAAAATCACATTACATAATTTCACAAATAGTTTAATCTTTATTCATTCATTTTACACAATAATTAGATGCAAATCTCATAATGGAGACTCTTGTATAAACAGAGTTATGGTAATGTGGCTGTATTGTCTCTCATGAAGTCACAAACATTAGACAAAATGGACCGGTCGTAGCTGGATTCTCCACCGACCGTTTACACATTCTCCAAAACATGGATATTGTTCCGTTCTCAAGTTCTGTGAGGTAGAAGTTCCTTTGTTCTACTGTGAACCCTCTCTCTATACTGCATGGCCGTGGGGGAAGAGAGTCTCCTCCAGGAATTTACAACCTGAGATAACAGAGACTGGGTGTAGGGGGAAGAGAGAGGTGGTGGGAGAGTTGGTGCTTGCTATATCCAAAGAGGTCCACGTCATGACAGCTAATTCAAGCCTGTCTTAAAATACAACACTGACCCTTTACGACAAAAAAAGCTCTTTACCTGACTCGCTTTTCAAAGATCTAGAAATGTACACATTCTGTGCTCTTGTAGGAAGCAATCACTCCCCTATTGCTGACTACAAATGATCTATAACTTGGCTAATAACTCACTAACTAGCAAAGGATATGAACAAAATTTGTGCGCGTGACTACATGCAGCTCTCGCTTTGATCTAAAAACAAGTGCATCTACTCACGGCCGCTCATGCTGTAAGCACAGTCCAGTTCAAAGTAAATGTCACAGATCCATATATGGCAATGGTTAATTTGCATATAGGCCTACTGCAGCTCTGATTGGTTATGCCACACCGGTTTGAAGATCTAACAGACAGTGGTGGTCACCCATGGTGATGGCCTCCAAAATGTCTACCTCTAATTTAAATGTATGGGTGTCACACCCTCGTCTTAGTATTTTGTGTTTTCTTTATTTATTTGGTCAGGCCAGGGTGTGACATGGGTTTTGTATGTGGTGTGTTTTGTCTTGGGGTTTTTGTTAGGTATTGGGTTTGTATTATAGTAGGGGTATCTAGCATAGTCTATGGCTGTCTGGAATGGTTCTCAGTCAGAGGCAGGTGTTTATCGTTGTCTCTGATTGGGAACCATATTTAGGCAGCCATATTCTTTGAGTGTTTCGTGGGTGATTGTCCTTATGTCCTTGTTCTGTCTCTGTGTTACTTTGCACCAGTATTAGGCTGTTTCGGTTTTCGTGTTACGTTTATTGTTTTTGTATTTGATTCGTGTTTACTTTGTTTTCATGGATCGCAATAGCCACGCCGCATTTTGGTCTGACTCTCTTTCACATACAGAAAACCGTAACAGAATCACCCACCACAACAGGACCGAGCGGCGTTGTGACAGGCAGCGGCAGGAGGAGCAGCGATCACAGGACTTCTGGACTTGGGAGGAGATATTGGACGGAAAGGGACCCTGGGCACAGCCTGGAGAATATCGCCGCCCCAAAGAAGAACTGGAGGCGGCGAAAGCGGAGAGGCGCTGGTATGAGGAGGCAGCACGGTGACGCGGATGGAAGCCCGAGAGTCAGCCCCAAAAATGTCTTGGGGGGGAGGCTCACAGGCAGTATGGCTACGCCAGGTAGGAGACCTGCGCAAATGTCCTGTGCTTACCGGGGGGCTAGAGAGACCGGGCAGGCACCGTGTTATGCTGTGGTGCGCACGGTGTCTCCAGTGCGGGTGCATAGCCCGGTGCGGTACATTCCAGCTCCGCTTATCGGCCGGGCTAGAGTGAGCATCGAGCCAAGTGTCATGAAGCCGGCTCTACGCATCTGGTCTCCAGTGCGTCTCCTTGGGCTGGCTTACATGGCACCAGCCTTGCGCTCGGTGTCTCCGGTTCGCCTGCATAGCCCAGTGCGGGCTATTCCACCTCGCCGCACTGGCAGGGCGACCGGGAGTATTCAACCAGGTAAGGTTGGGCAGGCTCGGTGCTCAAGAGCTCCAGTGCGCCTGCACGGTCCGGTCTACCCAGTACCACTCCCACGCACCAGCCCTCCGGTGGCAGCTCCCCGCACCAGGCTTCCTGTGCGTGTTCTCGGCCCAGTACCACCAGTGCCAGCACCACGCATCAGGCCTACAGTGCGCCTCGCTTGTCAAGCGCTGCCAGAGCCTTCCTCCTCTACAGCGCTGCCGGAGTCTCCCGCCTGTTCAGCGCAGTCAGAGCCTTCCGCCTCTACAGCGCTGCCGGAGTCTCCCGCCTGTTCAGAGCTGCCAGTCTGCAAGGAGCTGCCAGTCTGCAAGGAGCTGCCAGTCTGCAAGGAGCTGCCAGTCTACAAGGAGCTGCCAGTCTGCAAGGAGCTGCCAGAGCTGCCAGTCTGCAGGATGCCGCCAGAGCTGCCAGTCTGCAAGGAGCCGCCAGAGCTGCCAGTCTGCAAGGAGCCGCCAGAGCTGCCAGTCTGTATGGAGCAGCCAGAGCCGCCAGTCAGTATGGAGCAGCCAGAGCCGCCAGTCAGCATGGAGCAGCCAGAGCCGCCAGTCAGCATGGAGCAGCCAGAGCCGCCAGTCAGCATGGAGCAGCCAGAGCCGCCAGTCAGCATGGAGCAGCCAGAGTCGCCGGTCAGCATGGAGCAGCCAGTCAGCATGGAGCAGCCAGAGCAGCCAGTCAGCATGGAGCAGCCAGAGCTGCCAGTCAGCATGGAGCAGCCACAGCTGCCAGTCAGCCAGGATATTTCAGATCCGCTATTCAGCCAGGATCCGCCATTCAGCCAGGATCCGCTATTCAGCCAGGATCCGCCAGTCAGCCAGGATCTGCCGGAACCGCCAGTCAGCCAGGATCTGCCAGAACCACCAGCCAGCCAGGATCTGCCAGAGCCAACTACCTGCCTGAGCTTCCTCTCAGTGCTGAGCTTCCTCTCAGTGCTGAGCTTCCTCTCAGTGCTGAGCTACCTCTCAGTGCTGAGCTACCCCTCAGTGCTGAGCTTCCTCTCAGTGCTGAGCTACCTCTCAGTGCTGAGCTACCCCTCAGTGCTGAGCTTCCTCTCAGTGCTGAGCTACCGCTCAGTGCCGAGCTACCCCTCAGTCCCGAGCTACCCCTCAGTCCCGAGCTACCCCTCAGTCCCGAGCTACCCCTCAGTCCCGAGCTACCCCTCAGTCCCGAGCTACTCCTCAGTCCCGAGCTGCCCCTCAGTCCAGTGGGGCCCTTGGTGAGGACTACTAGGCCAAGGTCGGCGGCGAGGGTCGCCTATTTAAGGACGCGAGGCAAAGGGACTAAGACTTTGTTAGAGTGGGGTCCACGTCCCGTGCCGGAGCCGCCACCGTGGACAGACGCCCACCCGGACCCTCCCCTATGGGTTTAGTTGTGCGGTCGGGAGTCCGCACCTTGGGGGGGTCTGTCATGCCCTGGTCTTAGTATTTTGTGTTTTCTTTATTTATTTGGTCAGGCCAGGGTGTGACATGGGTTTTGTATGTGGTGTGTTTTGTCTTGGGGTTTTTGTTAGGTATTGGGTTTGTATTATAGTAGGGGTATCTAGCATAGTCTATGGCTGTCTGGAATGGTTCTCAATCAGAGGCAGGTGTTTATCGTTGTCTCTGATTGGGAACCATATTTTAGGCAGCCATATTCTTTGAGTGTTTCGTGGGTGATTGTCCTTATGTCCTTGTTCTGTCTCTGTGTTACTTTGCACCAGTATTAGGCTGTTTCGGTTTTCGTGTTACGTTTATTGTTTTTGTATTTGATTCGTGTTTACTTTGTTTTCATTAAACATGGATCGCAATAGCCACGCCGCATTTTGGTCTGACTCTCTTTCACATACAAAAAACCATAACAATGGGCCATTTCTTTGACAAGCTATTTTTGTGACCAGAGTTAGTTATGGCACAGAGAGATTTTCAAAGCAGTATATTCTCCTGTGTTTTGTTATTTGTCTGTTATAAAAAAACGGATATGAATAACTACATGTTCACATCTACCATGGCATAATCAATGGTTTGACACATCGTAAGTTTCCATAACATATTGAATACAGTTCAGTGGTTTGACCCATCATACGTTTCCATAACATATTGAATACAGTTCAGTGGTTTGACCCATCATACGTTTCCATAACATATTGAATACAGTTCAGTGGTTTGACCCATCATACGTTTCCATAACATATTGAATACAGTTCAGTGGTTTGACCCATCATAAGTTTCCATAACATATTGAATACAGTTCAGTGGTTTGACCCATCATACGTTTCCATAACATATTGAATACAGTTCAGTGGTTTGACCCATCATAAGTTTCCATAACATATCGAATACAGTTCAGTGGTTTGACCCATCATAATGTTCCAGAACATATACAGCTCAGTGGTTTGATTTCTTTTTTTTTTTCTCAATCAAGTTGAAAATTGCATGGAAAACCAAGTGGACATAATTATTTATAATTTATAGTGAATTATTTAGTGGAACGAAATTAAGGAGCTATTCTTAAACACAACTTCTAGTAAGAACTGGTGGAAATTACTCCAAATGACTCAATCCCCTGGAGCACAATGAAAAGAGATGTTGTATATAAGAAGTGATTTAGATAGAAGATGACCTATTTTGGTCAGGATAAGCAATAAAAACACAGTAAGTTCATCAACCCATGTAAACAGAACATACCCTGGCAGAGCTGCTATTATTTTAGGGTGTAAATATGTTTACTTTGTTCAGAACTTTCTCTTATTATTAACTTTGAAACTAGACAACCACAATCGATGATTTATTATTTATGGTGAATTATTTAGTAGAACAAAATTAAGGAGCTATTCTTTAACACAACTATTGGTAAATACTGGTGGAAATGACTCCATATGACTTTATCTTGCATCCCCTGAGCACAAGGAAAGGGGATGTGATACATGAGAAGTGATTTAGATCAACAACAAAAACCCAGAAAGTTCATCAACCCATGTAAACAGAACATACCCTGAGAGAGCTCTTATCTTAGTGTACAGTCGCTATACTTAAAAAAAAGATGTCTCCAGCAAATGAAAGCTGTCTAGCACAGATGTTGTCTAGCCCAGGTGTTGTCTAGCCCAGGTGTTGTCTAGCCCAGGTGTTGTCTAGCCCAGGTGTTGTCTAGCACAGATGTTGTCTAGCACAGGTGTTGTCTAGCCCAGGTGTTGTCTAGCACAGGTGTTGTCTAGCACAGATGTTGTCTAGCCCAGGTGTTGTCTAGCCCAGGTGTTGTCTAGCCCAGGTGTTGTCTAGCCCAGGCGTTGTCCAGTCCAGGCGTTGTCCAGTCCAGGTGTTGTCTAGCCCAGGTGTTGTCTAGCCTAGCCCAGGTGTTGTCTAACCTAGCCCAGGTGTTGTTTAGCCTAGCCCAGGTGTTGTCTAGCCCAGGTGTTGTCTAGCCTTGGTGTTGTCCAGCCCAGATGTTGTCCAGCCCAGATGTTGTCCAGCCCAGATGTTGTCCAGCCCAGATGTTGTCCAGCCCAGGTGTTGTTTAGCCTAGCCCAGGTGTTGTCTAGCCCAGGTGTTGTTTAGCCCAGGTGTTGTCTAGCCCAAATGTTGTCCAACCCAGGTGTTGTCCAGCCCGGGTGTTGTTTAGCCCAGGTCTGTCATGTCTCAGTTATGTAACTATTTGCAGTTATTAAACACGTTGTGTATATACTTTGACGGCCACTGTGGCCTGTATATATCTTAAACATACAGAGAAGCCGGTTGATTCAGATAAAAGCGTCTGTTCTCATGATACTGGAGTCTTCCTGATGTCATTGCACTAAATGTTGCGTAACGTGTCAGGCAGCAGGTATATCTTCCCATGGTTATAAAACCTAATACAATGTTTGCTGAGGCATCCATATACTGTGTCATGACTGTCCTGATCAGGTCAGGTTACAGGAGACCACAACCCTACAGATTATCTCTCAACCCCAAGGAGGAGAGATCTAGGGGTCTGAAGGTGTGGGGTTTTTATGATGCCACACACCCCTGGTAAATCTTAGGCCACAGACAAATTCCTTTTGTCCTGTAGTAACAGGAGTACTATGGAGAACCAGCCTCAGAACATTAAACATGAAAGAGCCTTGCCACAATGGTGGTCATGACGATAGATGGAATATGAAAATGTATGTCACTTTTGTTTTGTTATTAAAGGTTAATAGATGACATTATTACGAAAACATTGTCACGTCAACAGTTTACCTAGTATATGTTTGATGTTTATACATTCGACGTTGTATGGAAAATGTCCAAATCAAAGAGAATGTTTTGATAAAGATGAAATGTGAAGTTAGTTGTCTAAAATTGGATTTGAGTAAAATCTAGACCTTGCCTCTTAACTAGGTACGCCCAGAGAATTGCCCTAAAGGCGGTTACGCCCACTTCTGACACGAGGGTATAAAACCTGTGAGTAAAGAATTTACAGATAAGACTACGTGACCCAAGCTGCAGCTGAGGTCTAAAAAGTCAACGAACTCAAAACGCAACACAAGTTTGAAGACAAAGAAATATTTTTCTACCCAAGCTACAGATGAGTAGCTGTGTCTAAGCGGGTGAATTGAAGTCGAACCACCTAGCTTCCACTTTCCATCAAATCATGGTATCTACACTGTTTCAGTCCTACGCTGTGAGCTCTGAGCTACAGAGCTGTCTGTCCTCAGAAGAGCCCTTCCAGAACAAGGGTGAGGGAACAGACTCCTAAGACAAAAGGACACTGACATCGTGAGGACGAACAGAGAGGTGCGCCGGAGAAGTGCGTCAACGAGCAGCCTGAACGGTCCACACGGAGAATCCACAGAGACCTTCTCCACGTAATTACATCATTATATTCTGACCCATAAGAGCGGCAGTTTGGGGCAAGGCTAGGGTTATAGAATAAGCATAGCTGACAAATTCACCCAAATGTATATTTCTCTCGTGTACTTTCTCTTTTTCTCTCTCTTTTAAATCCCCATTTTGGGTAACACGTGCCATAGTGTGTTGGCGACAACTGTAACACCTGGAGTGGAAAATAGAACAAGTACTGCCTGGTTGGCCCTGTCCGGGGGTATCGTCGGACGGGGCCAGAGTGTCCCCCGACCCTCCCTGTCTCAGCCTTCAGTATATATGCTGCAATAGTTTATGTGCCGGGGAGCTAGGGTCAGTCTGTTATATCTGGTGTAATCTTATCTGGTGTCCTGTGTGAATTTAAGTAGGCTCCATCTAATTCTCTCTCTCTCCCTCCCCTCCTGGAGGACCTGAGCCCTAGGACCATGCCTCAGGACTATCTGGCCTGATGACTCCTGGCTGTCTCCAGTCCACCTGGTTGTGCTGCTGCTCCAGTTTCAACTGTTCTGACTGTGGCTATGACCTGTTCCCCGGACGTGCTACCTTGTCCCGGACCTGCTGTTTTTTAATCTCTCTCTCTTTATAATTAGCCAACTGATATTTTGCCTTGATGACAGCTTTGCACACTCTTGGCATTCTCTCAACCAGCTTCATGATGTAGTCACCTGGAATGCATTTAAATTAGCAAGAGTGCCTTGTTAAAAGTTACTTTGTAGAATGTCTTTCCTTCTTAATACTTTTGAGCCAATCAGTTGTGTTGTGACAAGGTAGGGAGCATATACAGATGGGAGGGAGGGAGCATATACATTACCTATTTGGTAAAAGACCAAGTCCATATTATGGCATAAACAGCTCAAATAAGCAAAGAGAAATGACAGTCCGTCATTACTTTAATGTATGATGGTCAGTCAATACTGAACATTTCAAGAACTTTTGAAGTTTCTTCAAGTACAGTCACAAAAATCATCAAGCGCTATGATGAAACTGACTACCATTAGGACCGCCACAGGAAAGGAAGACCCATGTGTGGTTCCCACCGTGAACCTTGGAGTTGTGATGGTGTGGGGTGCTTTGCTGGTTACACTGTCAGTGATTTATTTAGAATTCAAGGCACAGTTAACCAGCATGGCTACCACCGCATTCTGCAGCGATACGCCATCCCATCTGGTTTGCTCTTAGTGGGACAATCATTTGTTTTTCAACAGGAAAATAACTCAACACACCTCCAGGCTGTGTAAGGGCTATTTGACCAAGGAGAGTGATAGAGTGCTGCATCAAATGACCTGGCCTCCACAATCACCCGGCCTTAATCCAATTGAGATGGGTTGGGATGAGTTGGACTGCAGAGTGAAGGAAAAGCAGCTAACAAGTGCTCAGCATATGTGGGAACTCCTTCAAGACTGTTGGAAAAGCATTCCAGGTGAAGCTGGTTGAGAGAATGCCAAGAGTGTGCAAAGCTGTCATCAAGGCAAAGGGTGGCTACTTTGAATAATCTCAAATATAAATATATTTTGATTTGTTTAACACTTTTTCGGTTACTACATGAGTCCATATGTGTTATTTCATAGTTTTGATGTCTTCACTATTTTTCTAAAAGTAGAAAATAGTACAAATAAAGAAAAGCCCTTGAATGAGTAGATGTGTTCAAACTTTTACTGGTATTGTATATAAAACGTACAGAACCCATTATTTATAGCTAGCAGCATCAACAAAAGCCCTGCTCGGTCAATCCACTAACTCTACTTCTGTGAACTTTGTCTTAATCTATAAAAACCTAGATGAAATGTCCTATTTGATTTAGGCTTTGAGTAGAAGACAAATATTCACTTGTAGACATATAATTGCTGATTTTATGTATAATTGTAATTTAATTTGATGGACAGATATACACTGCTCAAAAAAATAAAGGGAACACTTAAACAACACAATGTAACTCCAAGTCAATCACACTTCTGTGAAATCAAACTGTCCATTTAGGAAGCAACACTAATTGACAATAAATTGCACATGCTGTTGTGCAAATGGAATAGACAACAGGTGTAAATTATAGGCAATTAGCAAGACACCCCCAATAAAGGAGTGGTTCTGCAGGTGATTACCACAGACCACTTCTCAGTTCCTATGCTTCCTGGCTGATGTTTTGGTCACTTTTGAATGCTGGCGGTGCTTTCACTCTAGTGGTAGCATGAGACGGAGTCTACAACCCACACAAGTGGCTCAGGTAGTGCAGCTCATCCAGGATGGCACATCAATGCGAGCTGTGGCAAGAAGGTTTGCTGTGTCTGTCAGCGTAGTGTCCAAAGCATGGAGGCGCTACCAGGAGACAGGCCAGTACATCAGGAGACCTGGAGGAGGCCGTAAGAGGGCAACAACCCAGCAGCAGGACCGCTACCTCCGCCTTTGTGCAAGGAGGAGCAGGAGGAGCACTGCCAGAGCCCTGCCAAATGACCTCCAGCAGGCCACAAATGTGCATGTGTCTGCTCAAACGGTCAGAAACAGACTCTATGAGGGTGGTATGAGGGCCCGACGTCCACAGGTGGGGGTTGTGCTTACAGCCCAACACCGTGCAGGACGTTTGGCCAGAGAACACCAAGATTGGCAAATTCGCCACTGGCGCCCTGTGCTCTTCACAGATGAAAGCAGGTTCACACTGAGCAGATGTGACAGACGTGACAGAGTCTGGAGACGCCATGGAGAACGTTCTGCTGCCTGCCACATCCTCCAGCATGACCGTTTCCCAGACCTGAATCCAATTGAGCACATCTGGGACATCATGTCTCGCTCCATCCACCAACGCCACGTTGCACCACAGACTGTCCAGGAGTTGGCGGATGCTTTAGTCCAGGTCTGGGAGGAGATCCTTCAGGAGACCATCCGCCACCTCATCAGGAGCATGCCCAGGCGTTGTAGGGAGGTCATACAGGCACATGGAGGCCACACACACCACTGAGCCTCATTTTGACTTGTTTTAAGGACATTACATCAAAGTTGGATCAGCCTGTAGTGTGGTTTTCCACTTTAATTTTGAGTGTGACTCCAAATCCAGACCTCCATGGATTGATAAATTTGATTTCCATTGATCATTTTTGTGTGATTTTGTTGTCAGCACATTCAACTATGTAAAGAAAAAAGTATTTAATAAGAATATTTCATTCATTCAGATCTAGGATGTGTTATTTTTGTGTTCCCTTTATTTTTTTGAGCAGTGTATATTTCTCCAGGGATTGAAGTAGGGGGCCCAGTCTGGCCTTTCAGGGTGCAGCTCTTTTCCTTCACTTTGTTTATTGAGTTATTGTTGTTTTGACAAATTTCTGAGAGTGTGGGTGTCATACATAATTCTAATTGAACTCCATGGGGTTGCCTTGTGGAGAAACCATTGTGTATCCTACCTCTCAGTAGGAGTTTGGGTTACCCCTTTAGTACACGGCCATCACAGATACAAGCCTCCAAGCCAGAGGAAACAAACTCATTTTAACTAAACAATGAGCCAGTGAGAGGAATCCCAGAATCCCAAGGCTTTTTTGCACAACTACAAGTTTTAGTTCATAATATATAGGTCAGTGGTTAGAGCCAGTACAATCACCTACATCCACAGGTCAAGTGGCCATCTGAAGCTAAAGAGAAGACTGTTTACTGTAAATAACATGTTTGCCTTGTGAGTGTTATACTTTGTGACCGAGACATGGTGAGACTGATCCTTGTGTCACCCTTTATTTTATGAAATCCTGAAATGGAGAAGTTTGAATAGGCGAGTTTTGACATTGACTAAAAACCTTTTCATCCTGCCCAGTATTTCCTGGCGCTTTCTGCATATAAATAGAAAATTAGCCATTCTTAGTAAAGCAAAAAGATGGATTATATTTTTCATCATTCAAAGCCAATTTGAAACTGTTATGGCATTAATCACATTAGTGACATAAATAAAAGAACAAAAAACAATAGACTCATTTTTAGGAATATTCTATTATACATGAGTATTCCATACAAGGTATGATTGCTAAGAAAGGAGGTCGACAAAGAATCCACAACGTTGCAAGTATAAGCAGAGCCCTAATGAACTCTAAGCCAAGGAGCGATGCCTGCTGTCATTAAGGTGATTTAGAATGTCCGTTCAGGCTGTAGACATAATACACATTCTCTCGGTTCTCTCGGTTCTCTGTTCTTCGGAATGAGAGAGGAAGGGACACACAGTCTGGATGGAGGCTGTTGAGCAGACAGCTAGACACAACAGGTTCCATTGCTAATCAAACACAGAGAGCCCGAGGCATAATAACAGATCAGCCTCTCCCCTATGAACCCCCAGAAACAGCCCAAGCAGGAGAGGGCAGCCCAAGCAGGAGAGGGCAGCCCAGGCTTGGGAGGTTAGCCCAGGCAGGGGAGGTTAGACCAGACAGGGGAGGGCCGGGCAGGGGAGGGCAGCCCAGGCAGGGGAGGTTAGCCCAGGCAGGGGAGGGCAGCCCAGGCAGGGGAGGGCCGCCCAGACAGGGGAAGTTAGCCCAGGTATGGGAGGATTGTCCAGGCAGGGGAGGGTTACAGCTACAGCAGACAGTGGCTTAACTTACTAACCCATCCGCTGGCCAAGCCTCAGGCAGCAAACAGAACACAGCTAACCAGAGTTATCCAGAATGGTCTGGGAGGACAGTTCATTAAACAACACAGACCGTTTAGCAGGGAGACCACAACAAGAGGAACTCCCACTGGGAGTTTGTGGTACAGAGATGTTGTATGTCTATGAGACTATGGTCTGCAACCCTGTGGCATCAGGGCTGGTCCTCTCAGTGGTTCTGATGCATGAGAATATTAGTGCACTATGACAGAGGATTAGTGGGAACACTTGAGGATTCCAGTAAGCCAATTTAACTGAGACGCAATTCAGACGAGGTTCCTGTGTGAACTGGAGAATCAGCTTACATCACTGACCACAGCCAGAGTCCTTTCAACTGAGACATTGGTAAAACTACAGTGTCGTGTGGTAGGATGCCAATAGAGGCACATGGCTAGTATCATCACCATGACCAAATGGTTTTGACAGTTGAATGACCACAGCAGTTTCTGGGGCTATAGTTATTGTGATGAACGTTTTCAGGGGTCACTTCAAAACCACACTGGCGTCGTTATAATTGTTGGACAAAGAGGAGCTCTAACCAACCGCACAATGACGAGACTCCCTGACCAAACAAGGCCACAGGAGAGGGAGGAAGGGGGAGGCACAGAGGGAGGTAGAGTGAGTGCAAAATATTGCGCTGTTGTGAGAATACGGGAATGTTCAATGGGGGCAGCAGAGAGAGAAATGAGAGAGTGACAGAGAAGGGAAAAGAAGACAAACATGGTTAAACAATACATCAGTAGTACATAAAATGTTTACAAGCAGTGTCAAAAAGGAAAGAGACAATGCTACTTCCTGTATTTCCTCAGCAGGCTCGGGCTGGACCTCTTAGCTGGACCCTGTTGTAGTGATAGGGACGGATGGTGATTATTGCAGAGTGTGATGAACACTCCGTCATGTCTTCATCACAGGGAGGAGAGATCTGCAGAACATGGCATGCAGAATGACAGGATCTTGAACACAACGTTTTTCTTAAATTTGTATTCCTTCTTTCTTCCTCTTCACCCAGACTGGGAGGGGAGAATATACACTACATGATCAAAAGTGCATGGACACCTGCTCTTAGAACATCTCATTCCAAAAGCACGTGCATTAATATGGAGTTGGTCCCCCTTTTGCTGCTATAACAGCCTCCACTCTTCTGGGAAGGCTATCCACTAGATGGTGAAGCACGATTATTCACTACAGAGAACACATTTCCACACTACAAAGTCCAATGGTGGCGAGCTTTACACCACTCCAGTTGACGCTTGGCATTGCGCATGGTGATCTTAGGCTTGTGTGAGGCTGCTCGGCCATGGAATCCTCTGTTGTTACTCCTAAACGTTTCCACTTTACAATAACAGCACTCACAGTTGACCGGGAAAGCTCTAGCAGGGCAGAAATTTGACAAACTGACTTGTTGGAAAGGTGGCATCCTATGACAGTGCCACGTTGAAAGTCACTGAACCCTTCACTAAGGCATTCTACTGCCAATGTTTGTCTGTGGAGATTGCATGGCTGTGTGCTCGATTTTCTACACTTGACAGCAACGGGTGTGGCTGAAGTAGGCAAATCTACTAATTTGAAGGGGTGTTCACATACTTTTGTATATACAGTGTATTTTGGAAAAATGTGATTTCTGTCTGATCATTTCATTCTCACATATCTGATATTGTGAGATAACTGGTGTGTTTTGTCCTTGTCTGTGATGTGGCAGAAAGGCAAGCCCTGTCAGTGAGCTTTATACAGCAGAGGAGCATTGGACTTTACAGCACCATTCACTGTGGATCAGACTTATTATGAAATATCTGACCCTGAAATATTATACCTCTCTTTTGTTTTGTACAGTTGAGAACCTTATTTGGTCTTTGAAGTTGATTTCTCTGGCACACTATGCATTTAGATACTAATCTAAAGAAGTATGTACACAGGTTACGTCAACAAATTTCAAGAGCACCGATTTTTACATCAAAGTGTAAACATAACCAATATAACAACATTTCAAGAGCACCGATTTTAACATCAAAGTTGAAATAGTTCATCAGTGTCTTGATTATAAAGCTGCCACAGCTAAGGTGAACTGAGCTGTGCACAAGCTGCATCAAAGCCAACATTCCAGCTTCCATTTCAACTCATGTCTATCTGTTAACATCACCAAGAGAAAGGCTTTTGGAGTGTATATTCCATTTCTAACTCATGTTCCACATCTAACCAAATAGGCATGCATAGTGTGCTACATATGGATATGCATACTATTGCATACACAGTATATTGTTCTTTTTTGTAAATAGTTGTTTTTAAGGGTTGGTTTATAAAAAAATAAACAACTTGGTATATGCTTTGTCAGCTGAGCCTCTTTCAGCCAGCCTCTCAGTAGCCTAGATGGAAAATAAACCGTTTATTATGGTATTATTTTCATTTTGTTTGAGGCGATTTTCTTGATTTCATTCTGTATTCAAATTGTAAAATTGTGTATCTCAATTATTTAGGCCTAGATTCAATCAGATCAAGTGTAACCCATAGCTGAAGTTTTGGCGGTGTCAGAGGTGTAAACTGCGTTGGAGCTGCATTTCAAATCGTTGAGTTCAGAACGAAAAAGTGTAGGCTGTATAGAAATAATTATAATTAAACTAAATACAAATCTAGGACTTGATTCCTGTCAGAGGTGTTCGTAATAGTCTAAGGGGCGGCAGGTAGCCTCGTGGTTAGAGCGTTGGGCAGGTTGCTGAAAGGTTGCTCGATCGAATCCCCGAGCGGACAACGTAAAAATCTCTCGTTCCTCCCCTGAACAAGGAGACTGTTCCCCGGTAGGCCGTCGTTGTAAATAAGAGTTGCGTAGTTACATTTTAAATTGAATGCATCAAGCATTCTGTAATTGTTCACCGTATTATATGGAACGGGATTCCCGTATATGTTAATTTAAACTGTATATTAGCAACCGAATCTTTTACATTTCGAATTGATTTACCATACAGCATTTACATGATTTGTTTGTGTAATTACAGTTCCAATGCGCTAATGTTTTGTCACACATACACAAAACATACATTTTCAAAGATGGACTTCAAACTATTATGTTAAGAGGCGGTTTGGTGATGTGGGGGGGTTGTGTCCAGTTTTGAGCAACATGGCTGGCTGCGTGCCATAGGATACACAAGTGGGTATGGCTACAACAGCACAAGGCGTGGTGGCCGAAATGTGATTCGCGTTTAAAAGGCCCAGCAGCTCAGAAACCAAGAAGAGTCCTTTCCCTTTAGAGTCAGGTAGCTCCATATTTGGCATACGGAGATTCAAACAACTCTGCCCCTCTGGAACTGTAACTAGGGCCAAAGCGCGCACAGAGGGTTTGTGCAATGCACACTCCCGTCCATGGGCTCCTCTTCAACGGAGTCAACCAGTCTCTGGTTTTCAGTCCTACGGATGATCCGATCATGGGGAACCTTGGCAATGGCACCGTCCTCCCGAACGGGAGCGATCCTTTTGGAAGAAACGAAGAGGTCGCCAAAATAGAGATAGCGGTCCTCAGCATCACCTTTGTGGTGGCTGTGATTGGGAACGTCAGTGTCTTGCTGGCCATGTTCAACACTAAGAAAAAGAAGTCGAGAATGCACCTCTTCATCCGGCACCTCAGCATAGCTGATCTGGTGGTCGCTTTCTTCCAGGTCCTGCCGCAGCTCTGCTGGAAGATCACCTTTCGCTTCTACGGGCCAGATGTCCTGTGCAGGATAGTGAAGCACCTCCAGGTGATGGGCATGTTCGCCTCCACCTACATGATGGTGATGATGACCGTGGACCGTTACATCGCCATCTGCCATCCTCTGAAGACCCTTCAGCAGCCCACCCAGCGGTCCTATATTATGATCATCAGCACCTGGATGTGTAGTCTGGTCCTCAGCATGCCGCAGTACTTTATCTTCTCTCTGAGTGAGATCAAGAACGGTTCGGTTGTCTACGACTGTTGGGGCCACTTCATAGAACCGTGGGGCGTAAAGGCGTACATCACTTGGATAACCGTCAGTATATTCGTAATCCCAGTGTTCATTCTGATGATATGCTACGGGTTCATCTGCCACAGCATTTGGAAGAACATAAAGTATAAAACCAGAAACACACACGCGGGTGTTGCGTCTAAAAACGGTCTGATCGGAAATAACTCTGTTAGCAACGTTACTACTATATCCAGAGCGAAGTTGAGAACTGTCAAAATGACGTTTGTGATTGTCCTGGCTTACATAATATGCTGGTCACCTTTTTTCATCGTGCAGATGTGGTCGGTGTGGGATGAGAATTTCGCATGGGACGGTAAGTGACTTCTCTGTATTGTGAAAAGTATTGCGCACACAAAATCAAAAGGTGAACCTTGATATACAATTAAATAACATGAGCTATCTTCACTCAATTATGTTTATCTCCCTCTACTAATAAACTCATGTTAAAGCCACAGTCTATATAGGGGATTACGCAAAGTGTTTGGTGATGTATATCCATTCTGTGCCCCCCAAAATATTGTTTTTACTAAGTAACTGTGATGAATATCCACATACGTGCAATATGTATACTGTTGAAGCAGAATATAAATGTATCTATATTGTAATGAAACAACAAGTGGCAGGTATCGAACCCTCATCCTTCGAGCTCAATGTCCGGCGCGCTATCGACTGTGCCACATAAGCATGCTCGTCGATTTCCGCCAGGGTCGTTACAAAACTCCCTCCTTTCAAAGAGCGTGTCCTCGCGCTAGTTTGCGGCTCTACGTTTTACAGGAACACGCTCACCGGCCAAGCACACGCACTGTCGTGGATGCAAGGTCCGATCACTTCTGACACCAATGTAATGAAACAGCAGGGAGCAGGACTCGCACCCTCGACCTTCTAGCCCGACGTCCGGCGCGCTATCGAATGTGCCGCAAAAGAATGCTCGTGCAGCAAAGTCGATTTCCGCGCTTATAAACCCAGGATCGTTACACTATGTATCATGGTAAAAAAAAACATACTCAATTCGTGCAAATATTTACAAAAAGTAATCGTGCGTTTTTGTGAGTTTTTGTGTGGCTTAATTCGCGTGAAAATACATATATTGTTGTGCGACTTCATTCATAGGAAAATACATTTTATGGGGGCAAACTTCGGAACAATCTTTTGAACGTTATTAGCGCAATGCATGATGGGCAGCGGTGTTCTACACTGCCTTATTTTGCGTCTCACATATATTTATATAAAAACAAATGTTTTAACAACCCAGTACTTTCAATCAACCAGGTTGTCACCAAAATAATTGTAATATATTAGTAACATTACGTTGTTTTTTAAATGAATGCTAATACTGTTTTCTATGCTTGTTTTCGCTTAATACTTTGGGGTACTGGTGCACTTGTAGTCACAAACGCTCTTTTTCGTGTAGACAACAGTAGGCCTACACGAGTTCGTGGAGTCTACATTTCATTTTCTTCATAATGCATTTAAAACAGGGTTCCACTTTTTCGTGTACATTACACAATTTCTTTCATAATGCATTTAATACAGGGTTCCACTTTTTCGTGTACATTACACAATTTCTTTCATAATGCATTTAATACAGGGTTCCACTTTTTCGTGTACATTACACAATTTCTTTCATAATGCATTTAATACAGGATTCCACTTTTTCGTGTACATTACACAATTTCTTTCATAATGCATTTAATACAGGGTTCCACTTTTTCGTGTACATTACACAATTTCTTTCATAATGCATTTTCAACAAGGCTATGTCCAATTTTATTGGAGAAAAAAAAACTGCTTTTTGTGGGATAGATGAAGGTATTTGATTGGGGAATGGGGATACATTTGTATGATGGGAAACTATAATACACACCATAATGCACACACACACAAACACTTACATACACACTCACTTTGTTTATACTCATGTTATAGCCAACTCTTGACATTTTTATGAATAATTTTTTATAAAATATTTGTATCTACTTGTCATGTATTCATTATCTTTAACTGGTTACATGTTTATAGTTTGCATGTTTCAGTAATGATTAACATGGTTAAATTATCATAAATCTCTGCTTGATTTAGCTGTTGGTATATTTGACATTTTCATACATGTTCTTTATTTCCAATTAAGAAAGCAATACTTAATCAACACACTACTGTAAATAATGACCTAATTATCACCTAAGAATCCCCAGTTTACAATTGGCTTATTCATCCCCCCCTCTCCCCTGTAACTATTCCCCAGGTCGTTGCTGTAAATGAGAACGTGTTCTCAGTCAACTTACCTGGTAAAATAATGGAAAAATAAAAAATGGAAATTGCTATCTGTAAATAAATGGTGAGAAATGCTCGGTCTGAAGCCATTCGGCTATGGGTTTCACAGCCCTATAATAATGATTCAATATATATCAGCTTAAAAGGGGTTTATGTACAACCTATGGAGTATAAGATGTTAGGAAAATTGGTATAAGAGAGTCTGACCTGAATGAAATACCCAAACCCTAAGCTATGTTCAATGTCAGCAGCAATTTCCAGTGAGAAATGCTCAGTCTGAAGCCATTCAGCTATGGGTTTCACACCCCTATAATAATGATACAAGTTATATCACCTTAAAAATAGTTCATTTACAACCTCTGGGGCATAACATGTTGGGCAAAGTGGTATAGGAGAGTCTGACATATAACCCCTAACTTGACTTCAGTCTTCACCAATTAGAACCAAGAGAGGCCTAGCTTCGTTCTTCATGACTGGGAAAGGCTTTGATTCTAGCCCGTAGAGAATTCTGCATCCATCTCATTAGATCAGAACAGGATAGATCAACAGTGATTCATATTACTGGTTTGCATCCCAAAAAAAAGGCTAGTTGTGTTTTGCTGCATAACACACATTATTTGTCTACGCATATGGTGTGGATCATTGTCAGGTTTTTAGATATATAAGCTTCAGTAACAAAAGAACACCATGGTTGTAATAACACTTTAAACAGTTAGTTTGTCATTTTTAAAATATTTTTTATTTTACCTTTATTTAACTAGGCAAGACAGTTAAAAACACATTCTTATTTACAATGACGGCCTACGAAAAGGCAAAAGGCCTCTTGCGGGTACGGGGTCTGGAATTAAAAATAAAAATAAAATAAAAATATAGGACAAAACACACATCACGGCAAGAGAGACAACACAACACTACATGAAGAGAGACCTAAGACAACAACATAGCAAGGTAGCAACACATGACACAGCATGGTAGCAACACAACATGGCAGCAGCACAGGGTACAAACATTATTGGGCACAGACAACAGCACAAAGGGCAAGAAGGTAGAGACAACAATACATCACGCAAAGCAGCCACAACTGTAAGTAAGAGTGTCCATGATTGAGTCTTTGAATGAAGAGATTGAGATAAAACTGTCCAGTTTGAGTGTTTGTTGCAGCTCTTTCCAGTCGCTAGCTGCAGCGAACTGAAAAGACGACCGACTCAGGGATGTGTGTGCTTTGGGGACCTTTAACAGAATGTGACTGGCAGAACAGGCGTTGTATCTAGATGATGAGGGCTGCAGTAGATATCTCATATAGGGGGGAGTGAGGCCTAAGAGGGTTTTATAAATAAACATCAACCAGTGGGTCTTGCGACTGGTATACAGAGATGGCCAGGTTACGGAAGAGCATAGAGTGCAGTGATGTGTCCTATAAGGAGCATTGGTGGCAAATCTGATGGCCAATGGTAAAGAACATCTAGCCAATCAAGAGCACCCTTACCTGCCGATCTATAAATTACATCTCCTTAATCTAGCATTGGTAGGATGGTCATCTGAATCAGGGTTAGTTTGGCAGCTGGGGTGAAAGAGGAGCAATTATGATAGAGGAAACCACGTCTAGATTTAACTTCAGCCTGCAGCTTTGATATGTGCTGAGAGAAGGACAGTGTACTGTCTAGCCATAATCCCAAGTACTTATATGACTACCTCAATCTCTAAACCCTCAGAGGTAGTAATCACACCTGTTGGGAGAGGGGCATTCTTCTTACCAAACCACATGTCCTTTTGTTTTGGAGCTGTTCTAGGTTAACGGCAGAGAAAGCTTCTTAGACATTTAAGAAAACTTTGTTGTAGAGCGTTTAAAACAAAATCCGGGGAGTGGCCAGTTAAATATAAGACTGTATCATCTGCATATAAATGGATGAGAGAGCTTCCTCCTGCCAGAGCTATGTTGTTGATGTAAATTGAGAAGAGCGTGGGGCCTAGGATCAAGCCTTGGGGTACACCCTTGGTGACAGGCAGTGGCTGAGACAGCAGATGTTCTGACTTTATATACTGCACTCTTTGAGAGACGTAGTTAGCAAACCAGGCCAAAGACCCGTCAGAGACACCAATACTCCTTAGCCGGCTCACAAGAATGGAATCGTTTACAGTATCAAAAGCTTTGGCCAAGTCAATAAAAATAGCAGCACAACATTGCTTAAAATCAAGGGCAATGGTGACATCATTGAGGACCTTTAATGACACATCCATAACCTGAGTGGAAACCAGAGAGAATACTATAGACATCAAGATTATTGACAAGTTTTTCCAACACTTTTGATGAACAAGGCAAAATAGAAATAGGCCTATAACAGTTAGGATCAGCTTGATTTCCCCCTTTAAATAAAGGATGAACTGTGGCTGCCTTCCAAGCAATGGGAACCTCCCCAGAGAGGAGAGATGGGTTAAAAAGGTCAGAGATAGGCTTGGCAATTATAGGGGCAGAAACCTAAAAGAAGAAAGGATCTAAACCATCTGACCGAGATGTTTTTTTGGGGTCAAGTTTAAGGACCTCCTTTAGCACCTCAGACTCAGTGACCACCTGCAGGGAGAAACTTTGTAGCGGGCAGGGGAAAAAGAGGGAGAAGCATCGGGGCTAGTCGCATTAGGTGGGAGATGAGGAAATGTTGGATGGGCAAGGGGGCATGGCTGAGTCAAATAGGAATCCTGACTTAATAAGTGGTGATTAAAGAGCTCAGCCATGTGCTTCTTGTCAGTAACAACCACATCATCAACTTTAAGGGACATGAGCAACTGAAAGGAGGTTTTCCAGAACTTCTTGGGGTTAGACCTACAGAGAGAGAACGGCTCCTTAAAGTAACTAACTGACTTCTAATTGCACTTACTTCTAATTTGCCTGAAAGGGCAAATTATGGGTATGGGTGTGCCGAGCCTTTCGCCAAATGTAATATATATATTTTTTTCCATTTTATTTTTTACCCCTTTTTCTCCCCAATTTCGTGGTATCCAAATGTTGTAGTAACTACTATCTTGTCTCATCACTACAACTCCCGTACGGGCTGGGGAGAGACGAAGGTTGAGGGTCATGCGTCCTCCGATACACAACCCGGTTACGACAGAGCCTGGGCGCGAACCCAGGGACTCTGGTGGCAACTGAGAGGAGGGTGGCGCTGCAGTACAGCGCCCTTAACCACTGCGCCACCCGGGCGGCCAGCCAAATGTAATTCTTTTTTTATTTTATTTTATTTCACCTTTATTTAACCAGGTAGGCCAGTTGAGAACAAGTTCTCATTTGCAACTGCGACCTGGCCAAGATAAAGCATAGCAGTGTGAGCAGACAACACAGAGTTACACATGGAATAAACAATTAACAAGTCAATAACACAGTAGAAAACAAAGGGGGGAGTCTATATACAATGTGTGCAAAAGGCATGAGGAGGTAGGCGAATAATTACAATTTTGCAGATTAACACTGGAATGATAAATGATCAGATGGTCATGTACAGGTAGAGATATTGGTGTGCAAAAGAGCAAGTAAATAAATAAAAACAGTATGGGGATGAGGTAGGTGAAAATGGGTGGGCTATTTACCAATAGACGATGTACAGCAGCAGCGATCGGTTAGCTGCTCAGATAGCTGATGTTTGAAGTTGGTGAGGGAGATAAAAGTCTCCAACTTCAGCGATTTTTGCAATTCGTTCCAGTCACAGGCAGCAGAGTACTGGAACGAAAGGCGGCCAAATGAGGTGTTGGCTTTAGGGATGATCAGTGAGATACACCTGCTGGAGCGTGTGCCTCGGATGGGTGTTGCCATCGTGACCAGTGAACTGAGATAAGGCGGAGCTTTACCTAGCATGGACTTGTAGATGACCTGGAGCCAGTGGGTCTGGCGACGAATATGTAATGAGGGCCAGCCGACTAGAGCATACAGGTCGCAGTGGTGGGTGGTATAAGGTGCTTTAGTGACAAAACGGATGCCACTGTGATAGACTGCATCCAGTTTGCTGAGTAGAGTGTTGGAAGCCTTGAGGTGGAGTAACTCTGCAAGATCACGGTCGAACCAGGGGCTGAACCTGTTATTAATTCTAATTTTCTTTATGGGGGCGTGTTTGACAATATCACTGAAAATATTAAAAAAGCAGGTCCAAGTGTCTTTGACAGAGGGAATCAAGCTGATTCTGTACCAATTTACAGAGGCCAGGTCATGAAGGAAGTTTTTAAGCAAGCATCTATGACAAGTCAAAACTAATGACTCAGTTTCACTGAGCAGCCATTACGAACACAGGCTGTAAAACAGTGATCACTAAAGTCATTACAGAAAACACCAGACTGATACCCATCAGGATTATTTGTGAGGATAACATCGAGGATGTTTGGAGTCATACCTTGTGGGATTGGTAATAATCTGATAAATATTTAGGGACTCCCATTGCTTTAGGACTTGGTCAGGTGGTTTAAGCATGTCCAGGTTTAGGTCACCTAGCAGGACAAATTCAAACTTAGTGTAAGGGGCCAGGAGAGAGCTTAGGGCAGGTAAGGTACAGGCCGGTGCTGATATGCTTACAATCGTTTTTTTTTTTCCACCCTTGTCCACCCTGGTAAATTAACTTATTTAGAATAGACAGTCACAGAGGATTTTCTTCTGAATAACTGATCAGGGCATAGCACTTTCCATTCAGCTTCAGGCAACTTCAATGTAACGCTTGATCACACCTGTAGTGACTACTTCCATCTGTCACGCCCATTGTTGCTTATCCATTGTTCTCTAGATATATCAATGCAACAACACCCAACACAATGTTGAAAAACAGAATGCTTCCCACCACTAGATCACCAACTAGACATGATCTGGACATGATCCCAACACTTCCACCAATACAGTGGAAGAAAGTGAAAGCTGCAAAAGGGAGTCTAACCGGGCTCAAATGTGGCAAAGTGAGCTCTAACGGCCATTGCTATGAAAGCCTAGTATTCCTTTGGGCAGAGGCAGTAGGCCTAATGCTGGCATATGCCCTGTTAAAATAGCCTAAGTATATAACATGATTGACACGACCGTAATAATCATCATGAAACACCCTTGGAAGTGTCATAAATGTTAGCCAACATAATTCATTATTTTACATGAACCTGTTTAACTGCATTGATATGTTTTAATTGATCATAGTCCAGATTTATTATAGTGGCAAATACCATGCAGTTGCACCAGGGGAATTTAAAACAAACATATTTTTTTCCCCCCAGGTCTTCTCTTTCCCCACATTTATTGGTGAATTAATTTCCCATCTTGAAAATGTATCCCCATTCCCCAATCAAATACCTTCATCAATACTAAAAACAATAAGACAAATAAAGCTTTTTACTCTAATCTGTCAACCATCATATAATCTGACATGGCACCAGTATCCCCAAATTATTGTTGTGAAAACATAGAAAACAGCATTGGCATTAATAAAAAATAAGTCTACTATACTATTATAAGTATTTCGGTGACAACCTGGTTGATTACAAATATTTTTTTATATAAAAAACAAAATGTGGGACACAAAAATGCAGTGTAGAACACCATTGACCAAAATGCATTGCTCCAATAACTTTCAAAAGATTGTTCTGATGTTTGCCCTCCGAAAATGTATTTTCCTATATATGAAGTCGCAAACAAATGTGTGTTTTCACACCAATTAGGCCACACAAAAATTCACGAAATCTGCTGAAATACTTGTTGTACATATTCGCACAAACTGAGTGTGAGATCGTGTTGATATAATTGTGCATAATCCTTTTTTTGAGCACCAGGCACACTGCACAATTCTTTTACGAAATTTAAACACAGAATACACAGAATACTCGAAATAATAATAAAATCGTTTCATAAGTGGAAATGTAGCTAAATAGGCATATCATGTATGGTGTCCTGACATCATAGGCAAAGTCGTTTTAATCCTGTACCATAACGTGCACTATATGGAGATGTCAGGTGTTTAAATATAGATCAGCATGTAAGCGATTGTGTTTAGTGATTGTGATTTCACGGCACCGTTGATTTATACCACAGCTGTTGGACAAATTAGTTATCTTTGGTAATTTCCCTTTTTCCCGTTTCCTTCCAGAATCCGAGAACACCGCTGTCACACTGTCCGCGCTCCTCGCGAGTCTAAACAGCTGCTGTAACCCGTGGATATACATGATCTTCAGCGGACATCTTCTGCACGACTTTACTCTCTGTTTCCCGTGCTGTAATAAATTACGCTACAAGTTCAAGAAAGAGGACTCGGACAGCAGTCTCCGGAGAAATACAGTATTGACTAAAATGACCAACCGAAGCCCAACGTGCAGTTCAGGCACTTGGAAAGACAGTGACAACTCCCCCTAGTTCTCCATTCAATCTAGTCAAGCAGATACCTAACAACGTGTTAAACGCACAAACACAAGCTGGTGGTTATTTATTGATTGACTCTTATTGACTTGACAATTCTAAGACTTTCAAGGTACCACTTTAAAACGGGTGGGATACTGACACTGATTGGTTGATGTAAAATAGATGAGCATTACACCGTTGTTTTGGGATATATTGTCTGGATTGTCTGTCAGAAAAACATCTCAAGAATGAAGTCTTGAGAAGTCAGAGTGATAAACCAAAATCACAAAGTGATAAACTATTTCCTCTGGTAAAACATGTTATAAATTGAAGATAATATTTTATGTGCCATATAGTCTACAGGCCAGTGTTTCAACAGGTTCCAAACCTGATTCTCTGGAGTCTAAGACAGTTTATAATGGGTGAAATACATCAGTTCTGAATTTGAAAATGTAAAGTAGAAAAGAAACTGATCATCTGAACTATCTAAATACCAACAGCTATATCAGTTGAGTAAAATAATAATAATAATAATAATAATAATTTCTAAACATTCCACACTCCCAGGGTCTTCTTTCCAATGCACTAATGATTTTCCGGTCTAGGAATTTCTACAGCAAAGCCTAGACTAATTCAGATGAGGACAGATCTCAGTGACTAAGGACCCTGGATTAGATCACAGGTTGCCAGTCTGTGTTGGCCATATTTCCCCATTGAGCCACTCTCTCAGTGTGAATTAAAAAACAAATTGGGCCTGGATGGTTTACAAAGCAACAGAGATGTCTGCCTGCCTGTTGGATTTCTACACAGACACACCAGGCCAGGGGCGCAACTTTGTTTTTAGAAGTGTGTGTGTGTGGGGGGGGGGGGGTTGTTTATTTAATCCAGTGGGATAAACACTCAAAACAGCCTACCCGACTGATCGGAGGCGTCCGCATGGTCCTAAAGCACACGAGCCTCGTTTTGTATCACATTCTAATTATACAACTGGGGGGGGCAAAAATGCAATTTCAGAATGTGTGTGGGGGCATGTCTCCCCGTCCGCAGTGAAATTTGCACCCCTGCCCCAGGCAATGTTCCCTCTAAACTGTGGAGAAATATCAGACCATGGAGAGGAGCGTGAGATTGAACTTAACCTAACTTTCTAGAGCAGTGGTCACCAACGGATCAATCGCAATCAACTGATCGATCTCCAAGGCTATTCTAGTCGATTGCCAAACATTTCTCTAAAAACAACAATGATGTTCCTTTTTTTGGTTATTTTTTTTTTGCATTTCGGGCTGTTGGCAGTAGGTGCACCCGATTCAGCTACCCTGCGCAAACTGTTGCCATTTTGAACCATTTCATGTGACTGAAGGTACAAACTCTGCCTTCCCAGTGGGCACAGAGAGCAAATCAAGTGCAAATATAAACCTACTACTGGCCAATCGGATGTTTATCATGTATGCAGTGTCGTAGCTACAGTAACGTAGCTACAGCAAAATTGATACTGTGAGATTGAAACATTTAAAACCATGACTAGAGAGAGACTGTCAACGAATACAGCAAAGAATTGCTGTTTTTATGATTGAGTTCATGTTTAAGTTCTTACTCAGCACTGTAAACACTTTGTATTCAACACTTTTATAAGACATAAAATGCACTTTCTTCCTATTTCCACCCAGCGCTACAACAAGCACTGAAGCAATAATGAATGAGAAGGAAAGTGTATCTATAGGCTTGCGTTGTTGTTATTATTAGTGGCTTGGGTCTTGTTTAATATTGAAGAATAGTTCCCTTTCTTTGTTCATAGGAGTAACAACATTAATTTGTGCATGAGGCAGAAATAAAGTTTCAGCAACTCTGTGTCAGTAAAGGAAAGGGAGAATGGAGAGATGTTGAGAGGCGGACCCTCAGCCTGCTGCTCTCTCCCACAGCTGAGAGTGTAACATTTTGTTATGTTACAACTTTATTCTAAAATTGATTAAATAAACTATTTTCCTCATCAATATCCCATAATGACAAAGCAAAAACAGTTATATAGAATAAAAACAGAAATACCTTATTTACATAAGTATTCCTTTGCTATGAGACTCAAATGAGCTCAGGTGCATCCTGTTTCCATTGATTCCATTTAGATGTTTCTACAACTTGATTGGAGTCCACCTGTGGTAAATTCAATTGATTGGACATCATTTGGAAAGGCACACACCTGTCTATATAAGGTCCCACAGTTTACAACACATGTCAGAGCAAAAACCAAGCCATGAGGTAGAAGGAATTGTCCATGGAGCTCTGAGACAGGATTGTGTTGAGGCATAGATCTCGAGACACAGATCCCAAAGAACACAGTGGCCTCCATCATTCTTAAAATTAAATAAGTTTGGAACCACCAAGACTCTTTCTAGAGTTGGCCACCTGGCCAAACTGAGCAATCGGGGGAGAAGGGCCTTGGTCATGGAGGTTACCAAGAACCAGATGGTCACTCTGGGAGAACCTTCCAGAAGGACAACCATCTCTGAAGCACTCCACCAATCAATAAGATTCTCTGGTCTGATGAAACAAAGATTGAAATCTTCGGCCTGAATTGTCTGGAGGAAACCTGGCACCATCCCTATGGTGAAGCATGGTGGTGGAAGCATCATGTTGTGGGGATGTTTTTCAGCGGCAGGGACTGGGAGACTAGTCAGGATCAAGGGAAAGATGAAGGGAGCAAAGTACAGAGATCCTTAATGAAAACCTGCTCCAGAGCGCTCAGGACCTCAGACTGGGGCGACGGTTCACCTTCCAACAGGACAATGACCCTAAGCACACAGCCAAGACAACGCAGGAGTGGCTTCAAGACAAGTCTCTGAATGTCCTTGAGTGGCCCAGCCAAATCTCTGGAGATACTTGAAAATAGCTGTGCAGCAATGCTCCCCATCCAACCTGACAGAGCTGAGAGGATATGCAGAGAAAAATGGGAGAAACTCCACAAATACAGGTGTGCCAAGCTTGTGGCATCATACTCAAGACTTGAGGCTGTAGTGCCAGAGGTGCTTCAACAAAGTACTGAGTAAAGGGTCTGAATACTTATGTTAATGTGACATTTCTTTTTTGAATGTTTTATACATTTACAAATATTTCTACAAACCTGTTTTTGCTTTGTCATTATGGGGTATTGTGTGTAGATTGATGAGGGGGAAAAAACAATTTAAATCGAATTTACAATAAGGCTGTAAGGTAACAAATTATGGAAAAAGTCAAGGGGTCTGAATACTTTCCAAATGCACTGTATATACTGTGTCACAGTTCCTATCACAGCTTCCACAGCATAGCAATATTTAAAAAAAAAGACACATTCTACAGCAGGGCTACGTGGGGAATAAACACTTCCTGACTTCCTGCCTGGGGAAATCATATGTGCTGTGTTTTGGACATAGCACGCATGATAAAAAATATATATATCACCAGGCTACACATTTTGCTGTACATACATTCATGCCTATATATTCTATAGGATGTGACTGACAATACAAGCTTATTTTTTTCAATGATTTCATTGTGCCAAACAAAAGTGTATCAAAAGAAAATACTGATGTAAAATAAAGTATAGGTAAAATAAAGTATAGGTTTTCCAATGTATATATTTGTATAGAACACGTTTGCCCACGTTGAAGATATCTATATGAATAATTTATGCAAAGTTGTGTAATGTGACTTTATATCTATTTCCCCTTGCTTGCACACATTGTAAAGACGATACATATCGCAGAAAATATAAAGAAAATATGCTATACAAAATAAAAAACTTTACATTGTAATGCCTCTGTCTCTTTTTGAAATAAGTAGCAAAGGAGCCACTACTGGTAAGAAGAACACTGTGATGTGTCTGAAATGGCACCCCATTCCCTATATAGTGCACTGTTTTTTACCAGAGCCTACAGGGCTCAATAGTAAGTAAAAGTAGTGCCCTATATAGGGAACAGGATGCCAATTTCAGATGCACACTTGGAAATGTGGTAACTGCTGCAGGAGCCTCACTCAGCCTGGGAGGAGGTGCTGTTCAAGGTTTCTGACATCAATTCTCTGTGAGCAGCAGCATAGCATCTCTCTCTCCCTCCCATAGCCCTGACTGGCCATGTATGACCTCCTCCTAATGCATTCCAGACAGACCAAGCCAGGGGTCATTATCAACCACACCTGGGTTCTAATAGGATTCAGGTGGGCAGAGTTGGCATTCTAGAGACTATTTCTTTAGGACTTCAGATTGAAGGAAAAGCAGCCAACAAGTGCTCAGCTAATGTGGGAACTACTTCAAGACTGTTGGAAAAGCCTTCCAGGTGAAGCTGGTTGAGAGAATGCTAAGAGTGTGCAAAGCTGTCATCAAGGCAAATAGTGTCTGGTTTGAAGAAAATATATTTTGATTTCTTTAACACTTTTTTGGTTACTACATGATTCCATGTGTTATTTCATAGTTTTGATGTCTTCACTATTTTCCCACAATGTAGAAAATAGTTTAAAAAATAAAGAAAAACCCTTGAATGAATAGGTGTGTCTAAACTTTTGACTAGTACTGTACATTGTACATATATTTGATAATCTATCCAGAACAGTTATTCATTTTACCATGGGTTTATAAAACATAAAAAGAAAAACAATTACAATTTAGTATAATTAAGTCCTTCCTTCTCTCTCTTCCAAACCAAATCCATCCCTCTCCACCACCCCTTCCCTGTTCTCCCCCCTTTCTCCCATCCAACTCACACCCATAGAACAATTATTGACAATTATTGACTTACATGCTATATATCCTCTTTTGTATTGTCCTTTCAGTGTCCATGTATCTCATTGGCATCTACTAATTATATGGTTACTTTCTAGAGAAAAACAGTTACTTGGGGACAATAGAGTCTAAATTGTATTGGGGGATGGGGAAGGAATATTATATCAATATACGGTAAGCTTGTCTTGGGTATCACTGTATGTGGCCTAGTGTGCTTATAATTCTTTTCTGTTTCTGCCACTCCTGGGGGCACTGGGCTCTCTTTCAACTGGAAAGGTTTCCTGCAGCCTGTTCATGGCTTCGTCAGTGCTTGTGAACTCCATTCTCTGGGTTCCCTTCCATACCCGTAGTACTGCTGGGAATCAGAGATGAGACTTAATCCCTTTTTCCTCAAGTGACTGTCTGATCGGAATTAATTGCTGGCGTTTCTTCTTCAGTCTACCAGTAGGTCCTGGATGAATTGAATGGACTGGTCCTGGATCTTAATCTCCTTTCCCCCTTGTGCCCTCAGAATGTTGACCCTGGTTTGATATTTCCACAGCTAAAACATTACCATGCAAGGGTATTTGGCATTCTTCACGGCGATCCGATGGCATCGCTCCAGATCCTCCGGCGACACCTCCACGTCAAGCTCCTCCGATATCAGCTTGATCACATAGCTGGAAAGTTCCCCTTTTTCCTCATCCTCCAGTAAGGACAATGTTCTCATGTTATTTTGTATCAATCTGTTTTCGAGCTGATCCAGTTCATCTTCTAAAGTTTGCACTTAGGTTTCCAGAAGGCCAGTTTTGTTGTCTTGTTCGTCCATGTACCGGCCCTGTATATGCATATCTGATCCAATAGACTCCACTTTCCCCACGAGCAAATCAACCTTAACAGACTAACAGTTTGTTTTGGTGAACATTGAGAGCATTTTAACTATGTGTACTGCACATCCTCCAGCTGTTTGCTGCTCTCATTTGCATCACCGAGTTGTTCTTCGTCTTTTCCTCGAAGGGAAGCCATGGCGTGTTGAGCTCGAATCTCAGCGTCGCTCCACTCAGATTGGTTCACTGTTGTGAATAACTGGCTGCTCACTCTCTTCTGGTTACTTGGTGATATATTGATCTATCGATTTTAAAGGCTTAATTTAAATTGATATTGTCTGGTTTCTTCATATAAACACAGTGTTGTTACAAAACGGAGCTACCTTCCACCTCTAGACTATTTAATTGGTTCTGTTGGTCCAGATAAGCTCAATCAAGCACAGATAAAGTACTTTGAAATATGTCAAATACTAAATTGATATTGTCTGGTTTCTTCATATAAACACAGTGTTGTTACAAAACGGAGCTACCTTCCACCTCTAGACTATTTAATTGGTTCTGTTGGTCCAGATAAGCTCAATCAAGCACAGATAAAGTACTTTGAAATATGTCAAATACTACTTGAACCCAGGTCTGATACCAAGACCAACCAAGCCAGATAGCCTGGTATCGTGGGTGGGGTAGGGGACATCCTTATACTAGTGTGATTGTGTGAAATGGCCCGGAATAAGCTGAGGCCCAGCCAGCGAGATATTATCAGATAGTGTTGTCAACACCAACCAGACTGAGTGCACAGGGTTTCCGTGACAAGGAGTCCTGAAGGATGGAGGTGTCTCCGATTCCCAACCTGGCAATCTCTCTGCATCTCATTGGCCACGCCAATGAACAGGCCAAGTCTCCATACCCTTGAAAGGCTAGTGATGCCAAAACATCTCATGCTAGTGGTCAGAGGTTTCCGATCAGACAGCGGTGTCTCTGCCTAACAATGTTTATACCATGTTGTGCTACTGTCATATTGTGTTGCTACCATTCTGTGTTGTTTTGTCTCTCTTTATGCAGTGTTGTGATGTGTTTTGTTCTACATTTTTAATCCCAGCCCCCACAGGAGGCCTTTTGGTAGGCTATTAATGTAAATACAAATTTGTTCTTAATTGACTCACCTTATTCAATAAATGTTACATTCAAAATATGTAAACTCTAAGAGCAGAGTTAGCAGCCAGGGACGGTGGGCTTTGACAGATATTGGAATACAGCATGGAAATGAAGAGAAGTCCAATTTCTAGGTCATCTGACTGGTCGGTTGGGATTATCCATAGAAATCACACGCAGGGATTGAGAAAGAATCACACTCAATGAATGTAGACATGTAGCAATGAATTTGGAAATACAGTGTAAGTAAGACTGAAAAGTAATGTATTGAGAAAGAAAAGTGTACTGTACACACTAAGTGGTACAGTAGAAAAACAGTGTTCATTCAGTACACAAACTACCATTATTTTGAAATCATCATATTGGCTCTGATATTAGGTTTCTGTGAGTGTGAATGATATTAACTTTTATAACAATAATTACATACAATACTGTTACACGCACACTTCTTGGAGGGAACGCAACACCCTGCTACACGCAACTCCCTGTGGAGTAAAAAGGTATGCGAGGGTAAGGATGACAGAGGCAGAGAATATTACCATTTACTGGGAATTTATTTCCTTAACATGGTAATGTGGGGGAAAGTGGCTGGACAGAACCAAACCAAAAAAAGTAAGTTAGAGTCCCCTCTCCTACCTACCCACCCATTACCTAACCTTAACGCCACCTAGCGCGCTAACCTAAATACAGGGGGTGGTTCGCCCAGGTCTTACCTACTGTGCGTAGACAGAGTACATACTACGGGTATATGTATTCCCGCACGCCTCTTGCCTAAGCACTCCCAAGGTGCCTCCCACTTCCCCCCTGGGAACAAATTAAACAGAATACAAACTTAAAGTTAACTATTTCAATAATCACAAACACTAAGTCCTTTTGGCACACACATACCTCAGAAGAAGTAGCAGCTACAAAATACTTCCAACAAAACTGGCTCTGCTCAACAACCAACACAGGATATCCAAGAAGCTCTCTCTCCTAACAAAGGAACACTGGCTTTTATCCAGCTTCAGAAGGAGTTTGTAATTGCAGACAGCTGTATTCATTGAAAACGAGAAGGCGGGATCAGAGCTCCAATCTGCAAAGGGGCTGACCAATCAGCTGCTTGGGGGAATCCAGGAAGCCATTTCCTGAATTACACACATACATATACACAAACCCACAACACAGAAATTGGGGAACGTAACAAATACTCTGTGAGAAAGTTTGAATAAAGATCAATGCAGCTGACGGGCTGTGAAGTGTGTACATTTCTTCATCAACAAAGGCTGTGATACCTCTGTGTGGTGTTTGATTCATCTACACCTCCAGCAGAGGGGAAAGTAGGTTGCTAAAGAAGGCAAAACAGTGAGTGATCTCTGATTGATTGATAACATGCAGGTCACAGATACACTGGAAACAGTGTTCTCTCCTGGAGACAGAGGGATACACTATACAGTATCATATCTGAAACTTACCTCGCTATGATGGTGTGATACACATGTTTCTGTCTCGATTCCATACTGCATGTTTCAATTGCTAAGAGAGTGAGAAGGGAATAAACTATCGATATCATAATCTTAGATAAGATGTAACATATGATCCTCAAATTAGTCCGCTAAGACTTTTGCGATTGCTCCAAGGCCCAGTGCAGTTAAAAACCTCAGTGTTTTATGTACTTATATTTCCACACTATGAGGTTGGAATAATACTATGAATTGTGAAATGATGATGCCCTTTTAGTGTAAGTGCTGTTTCTGCCTGTTTTGATGGGATGGAGCTTTGGCCTTCCATGGTGAATTCACCATGTGATAAATGAGTTAATACACCAATAGGAATGAGAATTCCAAACCTTCAAAACCAGCAAACTCTCAGTTTCCCCTTCCCCACTCAGACCACTCCCAGGCAGTCCTAGCAAAATTCTTGTTTGAGAAATGGCTCTTTGGTAAGAGAGCACTTTGTTAATTTTTGGACTATTTTAATTGAAAACAATCACAGCAAGGTACTTAATTGTTAGCCAGAAATTATTTGATATTGGGATGAAAATATCTGCATTGGAACTGTAATAGGGTAGTTTTTGGGTCCCTCAGATTAAGAGCCCTTTTGATCATCATGTTCTATGTAGTGATAGCTCCACAGCAGATTCTTGCCAATTTGGCTGTTACATTACCAAGGGAAGTAAACAACCTCCGTCCTACAATGGCAGGAAACATGTCCCATTCTCTTACACTATCTGGTCCATCTCCTGCCCCCCCTCCCCCCCACACACACAGTAATATAATAACTTTTTACTTCTACAACATTTCGAAGTATAATCATTTTAATCATTCCATTATTTCTCAGAGGAAGGTCATCACAGACAAAAAGCTTAGAAAATTAATACTCTGAAATTGCACCTGATTGGAGTATGCAGACTCTCTCTCTCTCACACACACACACACACACACACACACACACACACACACACACACACACACACACACACACACACCAAAAGTTTGGACACACCTACTTATTCTATGGTTTTTCTTTATTTTTACTGTTTTCTACGTAGTAGAAATAATAATACTGAAGAATAATACTGAAGACATCAAAACTATGAAATAACGCATATGGAATCATGTAGTAACCAAAAAAGTGTTAAACAAATCAAAATATATTTAATACTTGAGATTCTTCAAAGTAGCCACTCTTTGCCTTGATGACAGCTTTGCATACTCTTGGCATTCTCTCAACCAGCTTCACCTGGAATGCTTTTCCAACAGTCTTGAAGGAGTTCCCACATATGCTGAGCACTTGTTGGCTGCTTTTCCTTCACTCTGCAGTCCAACTCATCCCACACCAATCAATCAAATGTATTTATAAAGCCCTTTACAAAACCGAGGGGGGCGCCAAAGCTGGACAGGAAGATCACATCAGTGGCTCAACCCACTCACGTGACGCACACCTCCTAGGGACGGAATGGAAGAGCACCAGTCAGCCAGTGACTCAGCCCCCATAATAGGGTTAGAGGCAGAGAATCCAGGTGGTGAGAGGGGAAGCGGCCAGGCAGAGACAGCAAGGGTGGTTCGTCGCTCCAGTGCCTTTCCGTTCACCTTCACACCCCTGCACCAGACTACACTCAATCATAGGACCTACTGAAGAGATGAGTCTTCAATAAAGACTTAAAGGTTGAGACCGAGTCTCACTCCAGCTGTTTGCTTAGAAATTCTAGGGAAAATAAAGAGGTCTGCGTTTTGTGACCGTAGCGTACGTGTAGGTATGTACGGCGTGACAAAATCTGAGTTTTAGGTAGCCGCAAGCCCATGTAATGCTTTGTAGGTTAGCAGTAAAACCTTGAAATCAGCCCTAGCCTCAACAGGAAGCCAGTGTAGAGAGGCTAGCACTGGAGTAATATGATCAAATTTTTGGGTTCTAGTCAAGATTCTAGCAGCCATGTTTAGCACTAACTGAAATGTATTTATCCGGGTAGCCGGAAAGTAGAGCAATGCAGTTGTCTAATCTAGAAGTGACAAAATCCTGGATGAACTTTTCTGCGTCATTTTTTGACAAGGTTTCTGATTTTTGCAATGTTACAAAGATGGAAACAAAGCTGTCCTTGAAACAGTCTTGATATGTTCGTCAAAAAAGAGATCAGCGTCCAGAGTATCACCGAGGTCCTTCACAGTTTTATTTGAGATGACTGTACAACCATCAAGATTAATAGTCAGATCCAACAGAATAACTCTTTGTTTCTTGGGACCTAGAACTATCATCTCTGATTTGTCTGAGTTTAAAAGTAAAGAATTTGCCACCATCCACTTCCTTATGTCTGAAACACAGGCTTCCATGGAGGGCAATTTTGGGGCTTCACCATGTTTCATTGAATTGTACAGCTGTGTATCGTCCGCATAGCAGTGAAATTTAACATTATGTTTCCGAATGACATCACCAAAAGCTAAAATATATAGTCCAAACAATAGTGGTCCTAAAACTCAACCTTGAGGAACACCGAAACTTACAGTTGATTTGTCAGAGGACAAACCATCCACAGAGACAAACTGATATCTTTCGGACAGATAAGATCTAAACCAGGCCAGAACTTGTCCGTGTTGACCAATTTGCGTTTCCAATCTCACATTCCAAAGAATGTGGTGATCGATGATGTCAAAAGCAGCACTAAGGTCTAGGAGCTCGAGGACAGATGCAGAGCCTTGGTCTGATGCCATTAAAAAAGCTAATTTACCACCTTCAACAGTGCAGTCTCAGTGCTATGACGGGATCTAAAACCATACTGAAGCGATTCGTATAAATTGTTTGTCTTCAGGAAGGCAGTGAGTTGCTGTGCAACAGCTTTTTCTAAAATTTGAGAGGAAAGGGAGATTCGATATAGGCCGATAGTTTTTTATATTTTCTGGGTCAAGGTTTGGCTTTTTCAAGAGAGGCTTTATTACTGCCACTTCTAGTGAGTTTGGTACACATCCAGTGGATAGGGAGCCGTTTATTACGTTCAACATAGGAGGGCCAAGCACAGGAAACAACTCTTTCAGTAGTTTAGTTGGAATAGGGTCCAGGATGCAGCTTGAACATTTTAGAGGCCATTACTATTTTCATGAATGTGTCAAGAGATATAGGATTAAAAAACTTGAATGTCTCCCTTGATCCTAGGTCCTGGCAGTGTTGTGCAGACTCAGGACAACTGAGATTTGGAGAAATACGCAGATTTATAGAGGAGTCCGTAACTAGCTTTCTAATAATCATGATATTTTCGTCATAGAAGTTCATGAATTTATCACTGCTGAAGTGAAAGCCATCCTCTCTTGGTGAATGCTGCTTTTTCATTAGCTTTCCGATAGTATCAAAAATACATTTTGGATTGTTCTTATTCTCCTCAATTAAGTTGGAAAAATAGGATGATCGAGCAGCAGTGAGGGCTCTTTGATACTACACGGTACTGTCTTTCCAAGCACGTTGGAAGACTTCCAGTTTGGTGTGGCGCATTTCCGTTCCAATTTTCTGGAAGCTTGCTTCAGGGCTCGGGTATTTTCTGTGTACCAGGAGCTAGTTTCTTATGACACATGTTTTTTGTTTTTAGGGGTGCGACCGCATCTAGGGTATTACGCAAGGTTAAATTTAGTTCCTCAGTTAGCTGGCTAACCGATTTTTGTACTCTGACGTCTTTGGGTAGGTGGAGGGAGTCTGGAAGGGCATCTAGAAATCTTTGGGTTGTCCGAGAAACCATCTCAATTGGGTTGAGGTCAGGTGATTGTGGAGGCCAGGTCATCTGATGCAGCACTCCATCACTCCTTCTTGGTCAAATAGCCCTTACACAGCCTGGAGGTGTGTTGGGTCATTGTCCTGTTGAAAAACAAATGATAGTCCCACTAAACGCAAACCAGATGGGATGGCGTATCGCTGCAGAATGCTGTGGTAGCCATGCTGGTTGTGTTCCTTGAATTCTAAATAAATTACAGATAGTGTCATCAGCAAAGCACCCTCACACCTCCTCCTCTATGCTTCACGGTGGGAACCACTCATGCTGAGATCATCCGTTCACCTACTCTGCGTCTCACAAAGACACGGCGGTTGGAACCAAGAATCTCAAATTTGGATTCATCAGACCAAAGGAGAGATTTCCACCAGTCTAATGTCCATTGCTCATGTTTCTTGGCCCAAGCAAGTCTCTTATTATTATTGGTATCCTTTAGTAGTGGTTGCATTGCAGCAATTCAACCATAAAGGCCTGATTCACGCAGTCTCCTCTGAACAGTTGATGTTGAGATGTATCTGTTACTTGAACTCTGTGAAGCATTTATTTGGGCTGCAATCTGAGGTGCAATTAACTCTGATGAACTTATCCTCTGCAGTAGAAGTAATTCTGGGTCTTCCTTTCTGGTGATGGTCCTCATGAGAGCCAGTTTCATCTTAGCACTTGATGGTTTTTGCACCTGCACTTGAAGAAACTTTCAAAGTTCTTGACATTTTCCTGATAGACTGATCTTCATGTCTTAAAGTAATGATGGACTGTCATTTCTCTTTGTTTATTTGAGTTGTTCATGCCATAATATGTACTTGGTATTTTACCAAATAGGGCTATCTTCTGTTTACCACCCCTACCTTGTCACAACACAATGGATTCGCTCAAACACATTAAGAAGGAAATAAATTACACAAATTAACTTTTAACAAGGCACACTTGTTAATTGAAATGCATTCCAGACTCCCTCAAGCTCATGAAGCTGGTTGTGAGAATGCCAAGAGTGTGCAAAGCTGTCATCAAGGCTAAGGGTGGCTACTTTGAAGAATCGCAAATATATTTTGATTTGTTTAACACTTTTTTGGTTACTACATGATTCCATATGTGTTATTTCATATTTTTGATGTCTTCACTATTATTCTACAATGTAGAAAATAGCAAAAATAAAGAAAAACCCTGGAATCAATAGGTTTGTCCAAACCTTTGACTAGTACTGTATATCAAATCACATTGTATTGGTCACATACACATATTTAGCAGATGTTATTGCGGGTGTCGCGGAATGCTTGTGTTCCTAGCTCCAACAGTGCAGTAGTATCTAACAATTCACAAATCTAAAAGCAAAATAATGGTATTAAGAATATATAAATTAGAACGAGCAATGTCGGAGTGGCATTGACAAAGATACTTTAGAATAGAATACAGTAAAAACATATGAGATGAGTAAAGCAGTATGTAAACATGATTAATTAAAGTGACTAGTGTTTCATTATTAAAGTGGCCAGTGATTCCATGTCTATGTATATAGGGCAGCAGCCTCTAAGGTGCAGGGTTGAGTAGCCGGCTAGTGATGGCTATTTGACAGTCTGATGGCCTGGAATGAGTAGGTCTGTCCAAACTTTTGACTGGTACTGTATATACATACATGTAAATACATTTTTTTTTAAACTTGGCGTTTTTCCTATTTTGTTGAATTACAACCTGTAATTTAAATTGATTTTATATAATGGACATACACAAAATAGTAGAAATTGGTGAAGTGAAATGAAAAAAAATAATTGTTTAAAAAAATTCTAAGAAATACAAAACGGAAAACTGGTGTGTGCACATGTATTCACCCGCTTAGCTATGAAGCCCCTAAATAAGATCTGGTGCAACCGATTACCTTCAGAAGTCACATAATTAGTTAAATAAAGTCCACCTGTGTGCAATATAAGTGTCACATGATCTGTCACATGCTCTCAGTATATATACACCTGTTCTAAAAGGAGTCTGCAACACCGCTAAGCAAGGGGCACCACCAAGCAAGCAGCACTATGAAGACCATGGAGCTCTCCAAACAGGTCAGGGACAAAGTTGTGGAGATCAGGGTTGGGTTTTGAAAAAATATCAGAAACTTTGAACATCCCATGGAGCACTAATAAATCCATTATTTCAAAATAGAAAGAATATGGCACCACAACAAACCTGCCAAAAGATGGCCGCCCACCAAAACTCTCAGACCGGGCAAGGAGGGCATTAATCAGAGAGGCAACAAAGACACCAAAGATAACAGGAGCTGAAGGAGCTGCAAAGCTTCACAGCGGAGATTGGAGTAACTGTCCATAGGGCCACATTAAGCCGTACACTACACAGAGCTGGGCTTTATTAAGGAAGAGTGTCCAGAAAAAAATAAGCAACAACGTTTGGTGTTTGCCAAAAGGCATGTGGGAGACTCCCCAAACATATGGAAGAAGGCACTTTGGTCAGATGAGACTGAAATTGAGCTTTTTGACCACAAAGGAAAACAATATGTCTGGCGCAAACCCAACACCTCATCACTCCGAGAACATCATCCCCACAGTGAAGCATGGTGGTGGCAGCATCATGCTGTGGGGATGTTTTTCATCGACAGAGACTGGGAAACTGGTCAGAATTGAAGGAATGATGGATGATGCTAAATACAGGGAAATTCTTGTGGGGAAACCGTTTTGTCTTCAAGAGATTTGAGACTGGGACAGAGGTTCACAGTCCAGCAGGACAATGACCCTGCTAAAGCAACACTTGAGTGGTTTAACGGGAAACATTTAAATGCTTTGGAATGGCCTAGTCAAAGCCCAGACCTCAATACAATTGAGAATCTGGGGTGACTTAAAGATTGCTGTACACCAGCGGAACTGATCCAACTTGAAGGAACTGGAGCAGTTTTGCCTTGAAGAATGGGCATAAATCCCAGTGGCTAGATGTGCCAAGCTTATAGAGACATACCCTAATAGACTTGCAGCTGTAATTGCTGCAAAAGGTGGCTCTACAAAGTATTACCATTGGGGGGGAGGTGAATGGTTATGCACGGTCAAGTTTGTTGTTGTTGTTGTGTTGTTTCAAATATTTTTGCATCTTCAAAGTGGTAGGCATGTTGTCTAAATCAAATGATACAAACACCCCCAAAAATCTATTTTAATTCCAGGTTGTAAGGCAACAAAATAGGAAAAATGCCAAGGGGGGGGTGAATACTTTCACAAGCCACTGTATGTGTATATACACTGCTCAAAAAAATAAAGGGAACACTTCAACAACACAATGTAACTCCAAGTCAATCACACTTCTGTGAAATCAAACTGTCCACTTAGGAAGCAACACTGGTTGACAATAAATTTCACATGCTATTGTGCAAATGGAATAGACAACAGGTGGAAATTATAGGCATTTAGCAAGACACCCACAATAAAGGAGTGGTTCTGCAGGTGGGGACCACAGACCACTTCTCAGTTCCTATGCTTCCTGGCTGATGTTTTGGTCACTTTTGAATGCTGGCGGTGCTTTCACTCTAGTGGTAGCATGAGACGGAGTCTACAACCCACACAAGTGGCTCAGGTAGTGCAGCTCATCCAGGATGGCACATCAATGCGAGATGTGGCAAGAAGGTTTGCTGTGTCTGTCAGCGTAGTGTCCAGAGCATGGAGGCGCTACCAGGAGACAGGCCAGTACATCAGGAGATGTGGAGGAGGCTGAATGAGGGCAACAACCCAGCAGCAGGACCGCTACCTCCGCCTTTGTGCAACACTGCCAGTGCCCTGCAAAATGACCTCCAGCAGGCCACAAATGTGCATGTGTCTGCTCAAACGGTCAGAAACAGACTCCATGAGGGTGGTATGAGGGCCCGACGTCCACAGGTGGGGGTTGTGCTTACAGCCCAACACCGTGCAGGACGTTTGGCATTTGCCAGAGAACACCAAGAGTGGCAAATTCGCCACTGGCGCCCTGTGCTCTTCACAGATGAAGCAGGTTCACACTGAGCACATGTGACAGACGTGACAGTCTGGAGACGCCGTGGAGAACATTCTGCTGCCTGTAACATCCTCCAGCATGACGGGTTTGGCGAAGGGTCAGTCATGGTGTGGGGTGGCATTTCTTTGGGGGGCCGCACAGGCCTTGATGTGCTCCCCAGAGGTAGCCTGACTGCCATTAGGTACCGAGATGAGATCCGCAGACCCCTTATGAGACCATATGCTGGTGTGGTTGGCCCTGGGTTCCTATTAATGCAAGACAATGCTAGACATGTGGCTGGAGTGTGTCAGCAGTTCCTGCAAGAGGAAGGCATTGATGCTATGGACTGGCCCGCCCGTTCCCCAGACCTGAATCCAATTGAGCACATCTGGGACATCATGTCTCGCTCCATCCACCAACGCCACGCTGCACCACAGACTGTCCAGGAGTTGGCGGATGCTTTTAGCCCAGGTCTGGGAGGAGATCCCTCAGGAGACCATCCGCCACCTCATCAGGAGCATTCCCAGGCGTTGTAGGGAGGTCATACAGGCATGTGGAGGCCACACACACTACTGAGCCTCATTTAGACTTGTTTTAAGGACATTACATCAACGTTGGATCAGCCTGTAGTGTGGTTTTCCACTTTCACTTTGAGTGTGACTCCAAATCCAGACCTCCCTGGGTTGATACATTTCATTTCCATTGATAATTTTTGTGTGAGTTTGTTGTCAGCACATTCAACTATGTAAAGAAAAAAGTATTTAATAAGAATATTTCATTCATTCAGGTCTAGGATGTGTTATTTTAGTGTTCCCTTTAATTTTTTGAGCAGTGTATATATATATATATGAGACCATTAGGTTCAGAAAAGCTGTAGGAGGAATTCTCTCTCCCTCTTCTTAACGTAATGGTCAGGGGTACAGCAGATCACCTTACTATTTATTCAAGATTTACAATACAAATAATGACGTTTATTTTTGGGGTGAAAATCTTAGTTCAATGTTACATTTTATGACATACAGTACAAGATAACATGAGCTATAACAGGAGAGATGAGTCTCTGACACACTTCAATCTGGAAGTTAGGTAATAAAGCTAAGAGTACCGGAGTGTGTTTTTAACAAGCCCTTCAATTGTAAAGGAAGTGTCTCACCCACCCATGGGTTGCATCCCAAAAGACACCCTATAGTGCACTACTGGACAAAGGTTGTGCAATTTAACCGGAATAGGGTGCCATTTGGGATGCCTCCACAGCTTCATGAGGAGGACCTCCCAGAGACCAAGCTCTCCTGCAACATGTCCGCTTCCACACTATAACAACAGTCTCCCCTTCCTGTGCTATTGTTCGCCACAGGTCAAGTGAACTATAACATTGTAATCTATTTATCAATAGCATTTTAAATACCCCACATTGTTGCCAATTCACAAGAATGAATACAGTAAAAATGTCAGAGCGAAGTACTGATTTACCACTGGTTGGCTATTCTCTCTCACTACCAACTGCAATGCACATATGGGGCAGTGCATGGCTGAAGTGTACTTTCATTATGATGGCTAATCTAAACTGTCAACATGCTCTTAAGTCAGCTTACTCTATACCCATAAGTCATCTGTTCCTAGAACTGTGGGTCAGAATTCTTCGTAGGAATGACCTCTTGGAACACATAGAACTTCCAAAGTAACACAGCTGCTAGGCTGTTGTTTCCTGGGACAGAAGTGGATGTTACAAGAGATGAGCAGAATATATATACAGAGATTCCACAAAACATGCCGGTGTTGTGAAACTAAACATTTGCCATTTCTTAAAGGGATAGTTCACCCAAATTACAAAATGACAGACTGCTTACAGGCTATGGAAACCTATGGACATGGTTTGACAGCAATCTGTGATTTTGGTTTAGTTTACATGGCACTGTTTCCAAATGGTAACATTTTAGAATTTGTGGCAAAAATCCCATCCAAGTCCTGGTACTGATATTAGCATTTTTTGCACATCATGTCCAAATCATCTGAAAGCTCAAAAGAAAGCCACAGATGATTTGAACATGATGCGTGAAAAATGATATCCTTACCATAACTTAAAATGGGATTTGTACCACAAATGCCTAAAAGTCATGGTACCAATTTTAGCTTTTTTCAGGCATACATATTAGAAACTTTTGGATATGATGCACGAAAAATGCTAATATTGGTTCTGGGACTTGTGCCACAAATGCTAAAACATTAGCACTTTGAAACAGTGCAACTAAAAACATTTTTTTAAATAAGCATGGATTGGTAAGGAAAGCACATTTTTATTTGTCACATGCTTTGTAAACAACAGGTGGAGACTAAACAGTGAAATGCTTACTTACGGGCCCTTCCCAACAATGCAGAAAGAAAGGAGAAATAATAGAAAAGTAAAACACATAATAAAAGTAATAATAACTAGACAATGAGTAAGGATAACTTGACTATATACAACAGGTGTACAGGGTGTACAGGAGGAGACTAAGCATACACCCCTGAGGGGCCCCGTGGTGAGGGTCAGCGTGGCGTAGTTGTTGTTGTCTACACTCACCACCAGGGGGCAGCCCATCAGGAAGTCCAGGATCCAATTGACAAAATATGTAATTTCGTAATTTGGGTGAACTATCCCTTTAAGAACAGGGTCACCTGGAAATACAATCAAACATAAGTTAATTGGAGACGGTGAAACATATCGTTGTCCGTGGTGGTTTGACTTTTGTTTGCAGGGGCCTTAAATGGCAAGGGGGTGAATTTCACAGAAGAATTCCAGGAAGAGTAAATAAAATGTCATATCTGAAGTGTATTAATAAAAGCGGTGCTTTAATGTGTCTGGAAACACAGGGTGAAGGGCCTGTGGATGACCGACAATAGTCTTTCTCAGTGAGCTCAGGGCCAGGCGCGCAACCACTAATCAAAGGCAGAGCCAGGAAAGTGAGATGGAGGCTACCAGGCACACTGTCAGCCCACACAGCCAGAGACAGCCAGCCTAACCGGGCGGGAACAGAAGTTTGGAAACAAAGTAAGTACCTAAAGACTTGAAACAGAAACAGTAGCTCAAGCCTCTCAAAGCAACACCATTGATAAATAACACAACAATGTGGAAGGTGTTCATATGCATTCAGCAGCAACAGAGTAAAACATGCAGGGAACAAGAGTAACGCGCATAAACTATTCTCCCACAGCTCTGTGGTTACCTGGAAACCCCAACCATAGTCATGTCCTCGCTAATCATTAATGAACAGATTGAGGGTGTGCTACCTTTAACCAGGCTCTATGGGGAATAGGGTACAATTTGGGGTGCAACCTGAGACAGACAAGCCTTCCAGTTGTTTATATAACATTATGGTATAATCGGTGAATATTAATTGGACCTGAATGAATGACAAGGTGTTGTTCTGATGTTAGTCTGAGTTAGTTCTCATAGTTTATGATATTGTGTGTCATAACATTTCACTGGAACAGAACCTGAAAGCCCATATGTGGTGAAATGTACAGTGTGTACTTCATTATGCCGAATGATCTATAGAACAACCCCTGTGGGAACCTAACTATTGATTAATTAATAAATGTTCTATTTCCATATTGTTGTGGCATGCAGTATTGTGAGCATGCCTGCATTTGACCTTACAGGATCATAGAATCGGAGAATAAAATGAAACATTGATTGTTACGAAGCTGATATAAGATGGACTGCTGCTCAATGCCATCCACAGAGAGAGGCAAGTCTAGGATGTGCTTAATGGAATTGATCTAACCTTCAAATTCTCTTGGGGAACATCGTTGTGTTAGACATGTCTGCACTACAGTCAGTGGCTTACCCTGGCATTGTGTTCTACACTCAGTTATACAGTAGGGACAGGAATATGTTTTCACATTTCTACCATAAACAAGGCACAGGTATACCTGGGCACAATCAAAATAAATGTGCATAAATAATCTAACGTAATTATGTGAGATTACTTAAACCCCAGTCATTAAAATATCGATTTACAGTAGGCCTGTTCACACCTACTGTGTAATGACTTCAATAAATAGACTTTACCTACCCAGTTAAGGTGAAACGGGTCAACTCTTCAAAGCAACACGACTGTCATGGGAACCAATGCAATCCATCAGGGATGCAATCCATACTCACTGTAACTGACTCAGTCCACCTTCACCTGCCTAGTTAACTTAGAATATGTACTGTCCACAGGAGGCTACTGAGGGGAGGACGGCACATAATAATGGCTAGAACAGAGTGAATGCAACGACATCAAACACATAGAAACAATGTGTGTGATGTATTTGGTACCATTCCACCGATTCCGCTCCAGTCATTACTATGAGCCCGTCCTCCCCAATTAAGGTGCCACCAACCTCCTGTGGTACTGTCCCCAGGCAGCTGGTGGCACCTTAACTGTGGAGGACCTGCTCATAGTAATATCTGGAACAGAATTCATGGAATGGTATCAAAACTTGGTTTCCATGTGTTTGATGTCATTCCATTTACTCCATTCCAGACATTATTATGAGCACTCCTTCCCTCAGCAACCTCCTGGGTTATTTCAAGATTCCCTGGCGTTTGTGTGAAGATGGGTTTATCGGGGAATGTCTTCAATTAAACACACTGCACCCACACACAGAATGTGTGACATCCCTCCATGAGAAATACAGTACATTAGTTATCAGCGTGGCAGGAAGTGCTGCATTCATATTTTCTACTTTGTAAAAAGGAATTAGGACTGATAAAGATGGATATTTACGGGGTTGGCCTTCGTGAATGTCCTGGCATAGGAGTATGAAACACATAGTGGAGGTGAGAAAATGTAATATGAGGTTAATAAATGTAAGCACAGCACAGGCTTCTCTCAGCGCTGGCTCCTCTACAGAGGCTCAGTTATTCACTGCCTGCCTTCTTGTGGATGTTCATAGACTGCAGCCAAGGCTTGGATGCCAGATATCCTCTGCATAGTGACTGGGCAGTGATGAGATCAGACGCAGTAATTCAGGTTTTTGTTGAATTCTTCTTCTTTGAATACTCATTTGTGGCCATATTCTCAGAAAATAAATGGTTTCCTCTGTTAGTACAATATTGCAACTTCTAACAGTGAGTGAAAAGTGGAGTTTTCCACTGTCCAGTTTTCCAGACAGACAGAGAAACACATAACCACACGCACACACAGTAATAAAAATAACAATGGCCCAGGACTGGATCCCTGCGGAGTCTGTTAGAACATCCACAGCTTAACCCTGAAACTCAGCAGATGGGAAAGGAATCGGATGCCAGTTTGCTCCTACTAAATCTCTATCAACACACTCACAGCTTGCCTCCAATACAGGTCCCTGTAGCCACACAGAATCACTTGGGTGTGATGAGAAACACACTAGACATACTTATTCAGTCATGTTATTAAAAGCCAAGGGCCCGATCAGCTAAGACAAAAGGTCAAGGACTGTAAAAAGCAACAACAACAAAAAAGTCTCAAAGGGGTTGTTTGTGAAGTCCCGCCATGCTTTTATCTACTCCAACACACTTACTCAATCCACTGCTGATAACTACTGGGATCTCTGGTGTGAATGAAGCCAGATGAACATGTCAGATGAATTTCCTTGGAAGATTCTGAATGAGCTTGGTGACACCTGGTGTTCATACAAGGAATTTACTACTATTTAACTGACACACACACACACACACACACACACACACACACACACACACACACACACACACACACACACACACTTTACACTAAAACTGCTATTACTTTACTGTTACATGGTTGTGGCACATGGGCAGCAGTAAGATTTTTCCAGAGTGCAAGGTTCTTATGGCTGCTGTTAGAACAACACCGGACAGTCAGGAAGAGTGCATTTGAGCTGTTCCAGGTTAAATCCAAGACAGAAGTCTCCGTCACTGATACTATTAACACAACTGTTTTACCAACAAATTCCCTGATTCCACTAACTGAATATTGGTCTACCCACTGGGCACATACGTCAGATCAACGTCTAGTTTTGATTTACTATTGTGAATTCAACGTGAAAATAACAAAAAATGTCAACATGTCGTGATTTTGGTTAAAACATGAAATGACCTTACGTTGATGACTTTTTGCAAATCCAATGAGTTTTCCACATTGATTCAATGTCATCACTTATATTTTTTGGGGTTGAAATGACGTGGAAACAACATTAATTCAGTTCTTGCCCAGTGGTACCCCCAACAGAATATATTTCTGCTGTGGCCCCAGACAAGCAAACCTGATTCTACTTGTCAACTAATCATCAAGCCCTTGTTCAATCAGTTTTTTTGTCCACGGCAACAATAAAAATGTGTATGTTGGATGTACCGGAGGACTGGAGGAGGGAAACCTGGATGCATTTTCTCAATGTGATCCTGGTATGCTGATCCATTACCACCTTCTCCTCTTCTTAATGCACAGCTGGTCAGATCCTCTAATCAGCTGAACAAAGCATTGTGCAAAGCTCTGAGCTTTGTCGAGTCATTACCATGACTCATGATACGCACACACAGAAAATCCCAATGGATAATCTGATGGTGTAGTTAAGGCTCTTGAATGAGTGGATGACAGTCTGTCTGTCCATCCATCTGTGTCCCGCCCATATTTAGGCCTAGTGGGCTGATATCTAGTGCCCCCACCTCCTCTCTTTACACACACACGCTCTCTTGTACAGCTAACCTTGTGGGGACACAAAATTCAGTCCCATTCAACATCCTATTTTCCCTAAACCCTGACTCATACCCTTACACTAACATTAACCCCAAAACCTAACATTAACCCTAACCCTAGCCCCTAACCCTCATTATAACCCTAACACTAATTCTAACCTTAACCCCCTTAGAAATAGCATTGACCTTGTGAGGACAAACAAAATGTCCCCAGTTGGTAAATGTTTTGATTGTTTACTTTGCTTGTGGGGGCTTCTGGTGTCTCTCTCGCTCTCTCTCTCCTAGTGGGCTGACACACACACACACACACACACACACACACACACACACACACACACACACACACACACACACACACACTTTATGACAAGGGCAGGCCAGGCCAGTGGCTTCTTCCCTCAATCCCCTCACTGTCTCGTCACAGGCATAATCCACTCATGACAAAACAGAGATGGTCTATCCCTCTCTGAAGACAGACCTCCAACTCAAACAAAACACAGAGAGGGAGAGGGATAGAGAGACAAAGAGAGAAATCACAAATCTGATGAGATGTTTTTATAGTGTGAATACAGTATTCAACATAACTGATTTTCAGGTGCATTAGGCATTGACATCAATCCAATGTTAATTTAACAGAGGTTAAGTAAGGATTTGACCCTAAATTAATGGAAAAATAACATTCTTGTGACGCAAGAAAAGCCGTTAAAAGCGTTCAAATTGAAGGAAAAAAACATTAATGAGCTGATAAAATCACAGCCAGAGCTCCTTCTGCTGGACCAGAATAAATAAATACAGCTCTAGTGTGGAGATGGGATCACAGCCAACAAGACACGACTCACAATACAACAACACAAGCTGCCTGACCAATCATCCAGCTGTTTGTCAGTCAGGTCACTGTTCACTGGTGTGGATAAGAGTGTCTGCTAAATGACTATAATGTCAAAAAGTAGGAACATTTTCAGACACTCTTGGCTGACAATGGAAAAAGACTTAAAAATGCCTCTATTTTTGAAACCAACACGTCTAGGGTATAGCCTTATGTTCATTCAGGTTGGTAGAACAGGAAGGTAGCAAAGGTATTATTTTCCCTTGGGAATAACACACACCCATAATGCCAAGAAGTCAACTGTAAAACCCTTGAGCAAATCTACTACTGTACTGTATCTAACTTCTGTAACAAACCTCAAACCCCAGATGTTAAACACTATTACTTATCATTGGCAATTGAGATCTCCTCTTCATCACACACAGACTGTTTCGGGCATTCTTCTCTCATGTGTTCCACTACATGCCAGTTCTCTTGGTGACTGCAGACAAAACTCCATACCATATCTGTGGGAGACAGCAGACATTGATGTTCATTTCACGTGTGCTTTCCTCACAATCTTAAATAAGCATGCCCCATTTAAAAAATGTAGGACCAGGAACAGATTTAGCCCGTGGTTCACTCCAGACCTGACTGCCCTTAACCAGCACAAAAACATCCTGTGGCGCACTGCATTAGCATCGAATAGCCCCCACGATATGCAGCTTCTCAGGGAAGGGAACCAATATACACAGGCAGTTGGGCAACTTGCCCAAGCCTCCCCCATTTCTCCTTCACCCAAATCCAGATAGCTGATGTTCTGAAAGAGCTGCAAAATCTGGACCCCTACAAATCAGCAGGGCTAGAAAATCTGGACCCTCTCTTTCTACAATTACAAATCAAATTTTATTTGTCACATACACATGGTTAGCAGATGCTAATGTGAGTGTAGCGAAATGCTTGTGCTTCTAGTTCCGACAATGCAGTAATAACCAACGAGTAATCTAACCTAACAATTCCACAACTACAACCTAATACACACAAGTGTAAAGGGATAAAGAATATGTACATAAAGATATATGAATGAGTGATGGTACAGAACGGCATAGGCAAGATGCAGTAGATGGTATCGATTACAATATATACATATGAGATGAGTAATGTAGGGTATGTAAACATAAAAGTGGCATAGTTTAAAGTGGCTAGTGATACATGTATTACATAAAGATGGCAAGATGCAGTAGATGATATAGAGTACAGTATATACATATGAGAAGAGTTATGTATGTAAACATTATATTAAGTGGCTAGTGATACATTTTTTTTTTACATCAATTTCCATTATTACAGTGGCTGGAGTTGAGTCAGTGTGTTGGCAGCAGCCACTCGATGTTAGTGGTGGCTGTTTAACAGTCTGATGGCCTTGAGATAGAAGCTGTTTTTCAGTCTCTCGGTCCCAGCTTTGATGCACCTGTACTGACCTCGCACTCTGGATGATAGCGGGGTGAACAGGCAGTGGCTCAGGTGGTTGTTGTCCTTGATGATCTTTATGGCCTTCCTGTGACATCGGGTGGTGTAGTTGTCCTGGAGAGCAGGTAGTTTGCCGCCGGTGATGCGTTGTGCAGACCTCACTACCCTCTGGAGAGCCTTACGGTTGTGGGCAGAGCAGTTGCTGTACCAGGCGGTGATACAGCCCGACAGGACACTCTCGATTGTGCATCTGTAGAAGTTTGTGAGTGCTTTTGGTGACAAACCAAATTTATTCAGCCTCCTGAGGTTGAAGAGACGCTGCTGCGCCTTCTTCACAACGCTGTCTGTGTGGGTGGACCAATTCAGTTTGTCCGCGATGTGTACGCCGAGGAACTTAAAACTTACTACCCTCTCCACTACTGTCCCGTCGATGTGGATAGGGGGGTGCTTCCTCTGCTGTTTCCTGAAGTCCACAATCAACTCCTTTGTTTTGTTGACATTGAGTGTGAGGTTATTTTCCTGACACCACACTCCGAGGGCCCTCACCTCCTCCCTGCAGGCCGTCTCGTCATTGTTGGTAATCAAGCCTACCACTGTAGTGTCGTCTGCAAACTTGATGATTGAGTTGGAGGCGTGCATGGCCATGCAGTCGTGGGTGAACAGGGAGTACAGGAGAGGGCTCAGAACGCACCCTTGCGGGGCCCCATTGTCGAGGATCAGCGGGGTGGAGATGTTGTTACCTACCCTCACCACCTGGGGGCGGCCCGTCAGGAAGTCCAGTACCCAGTTGCACAGGGTGGGGTCGAGACCCAGGGTCTCGAGCTTGATGACGAGTTTGGAGGGTACTATGGTGTTAAATGCTGAGCTGTAGTCGATGAACAGCATTCTCACATAGGTATTCCTCTTGTCCAGATAGGTTAGGGCAGTGTGTTTGCGATTGCGTCATCTGTGGACCTATTGGTGCGGTAAGGAAATTGGAGTGGGTCTAGTGTGTCAGGTAGGGTGGAGGTGATATGGTCCTTGACTAGTCTCTCAAAGCACTTCATGACGACGGAAGTGAGTGCTACGGGGCGGTAGTCGTTTAGCTCAGTTACCTTAGCTTTCTTGGGAACAGGGACAATGGTGGCCCACTTGAAGCATGTGGGAACAGCAGACTGGGATAAGGATTGATTGAATATGTCAGTAAACACACCAGCCAGCTGGTCTATGCATGCTCTGAGGACTGGGATGCCGTCTGGGCCTGCAGCCTTGCGAGGGTTAACACGTTTAAATGTTTTACTCACGTCGGTTGCAGTGAAGGAGTCCGCAGGTTTTGGTAGCGGGCCGTGTCAGTGGCACTGTATTGTCCTCAAAGCGAGCAAAGAATTTATTTAGTCTGTCTGGGAGCAAGACATCCTGCTCCGCGACGGGGCTGGTTTTCCTTTTGTAATCCGTGATTGACTGTAGACCCTGCCACATACCTCTTGTGTCTGAGCCGTTGAATTGCAACTCTACTTTGTCTCTATACTTACGCTTAGCTTGTTTGATTGCCTTGCGGAGGGAATAGCTACACTGTTTGTATTCGGTCATGTTTCCGGTCACCTTGCCCTGGTTAAAAGCAGTGTTTCTCGCTTTCAGTTTTGTGCGGATGCTGCCATCAATCCACAGTTTCTGGTTTGGGAATGTTTTAATAGTTGCTGTGGGTATAACATCGCCAATGCACTTTCTAATGAACTCGCTCACCGAATCAGCGTATTCGTCAATGTTGTTGTTGGACGCAATGCGGAACATATCCCAATCCACATGATCGAAGCAGTCTTGAAGCGTGGAATCAGATTGGTCGGACCAGTGTTGAACAGACCTGAGCGCGGGAGCTTCTTGTTTTTATTTCTGTCTGTAGGCTGGAAGCAACAAAATGGAGTCGTGGTCAGCTTTTCCGAAAGGAGGGCGGGGGAGGTCCTTATATGCGTCGCAGAAGATAGAATAACAATGATCCAGCGATTTACCAGCCCTGGTTGCACAATCGATGTGCTGATAGAATTTAGGGAGTCTTGTTTTCAGATTAGCCTTGTTAAAATCCCCAGCTACAATGAATGCAGCCTCAGGATATGTGGTTTCCAGTTTACATAGAGTCAAATAAAGTTTGTTCAGGGCCATCGATGTGTCTGCTTGGGGGGGGGATATACGGCTGTGATTATAATCGAAGAGAATTCTCTTGTTTGATAATTTGGTCGACATTTGATTGTGAGGAATTCTAAGTCAGGTGAACAGAAGGACTTGAGTTCCTGTAGGTTGTTATGATCACACCACGTCTCGTTAATCATAAGGCATACCCCCCCGCCCCTCTTCTTACCAAAGAGATGTTTGTTTCTGTCGGCGTGATGGGTGAAGAAACCAGCTGGCTGCGCACCGACTCCGATAGTGTCTCTCGAGTGAGCCATGTTTCCATGAAGCAAAGAACGTTACAGTCTCTGATGTCTCTCTGGAATGCTACCTTTGCTCGAATTTCATCAACCTTGTTGTCAAGAGACTGGACATTGGCGAGTAGTATGCTAGGGAGTGGTGCACGATGTGCCCGTGTCCGGAGCCTGACCAGAAGACCGCTTCGTTTGCCCCTTTTACCGCAATGTTGTTTTGGTTCGCCGGCTGGGATCCGATCCATTGTCCTGGGTGGAAGGCAAAACACATTATGAGCCAAAATTGTTGCAAAACCCATTACTAGCCTGTTCAACCTCTCTTTTGTATCGTCTGAGATCCCCAAAGATTGGAAAGCTGTCGCGGTCATCCCCCTCTTCAAAGGGGGAGACACTCTAGACCCAAACTGCTACAAACCTATATCTACCCTACCCTGCCTTACCAAGGTGGTCGAAAGCCAAGTTAACAAACAGATCACCGACCATTTCCAATCCCACCATACCTTCTCCGCTATGCAATCTGGTTTCAGAACTGGTCATGGGTGCACCTCAGCCACGCTCAAGGTCCTTAACGATATCATAACCTCCATCGATAAGAGACAATACTGTGCAGCTGTATTCATCGACCTGGTCAAGGCTTTCGACTCTGTCAATCACCACATTCTTATCGGCAGACTCAACAGCCTTGGTATATCAAATGACTGCCTCGCCTGGTTCACCAACTTCTTGTCAGACAGAGTTCAGTGTGTCAAATCAGAGGGCCTGTTATCCGGACCTCTGGCAGTCTCTATGGGGGTGCCACAGGGTTCAATTCTCGGGCCGACTCTTTTCTCTGTATACATCATTGATGTTGTTCTTGCTGCTGGTGATTCTCTGATCCACCTCTACGCAGACGACACCATTCGGTATACTTCTGGCCCTTCTTTGGACACTGTGTTAACTAACCTCCAGACGAGCTTCAACGCCATACAACTCTCCTTCCGTGGCCTCCAACTGCTCTTAAATGCAAGTAAAACTAAATGCATGCTCTTCAAACGATCGCTACCAGCACCTACCCGCCCGTCCAGCATCACTACTCTGGACGGTTCTGACTTAGAATATGTGGACATCTACAAATACCTAGGTGTCTGGTTAGACTGTAAAGTCTTCTTCCAGACTCACATTAAGCGTCTCCAATCCAAAATTAAATCTAGAATCGGCTTCCTGTTTCGCAACAAAGCATCCTTCACTCATGCTGCTAAACATACCCTCGTAAAACTGACTATCCTACCGATCCTTGACTTTGGCAATGTCATTTACAAAATAGCCTCCAACACTCTACTCAGCAAATTGGATGCAGTCTATCACAGTGCCATCCGTTTTGTCACCAAAGCCCCATCTACTACCCACCACTGTGACCTATATGCTCTCGTTGGCTGGCCCTCGCTTCATATTTGTCGCCAAACCCACTGGCTTCAGGTCATCTTTTAGTCTTTGCTAGGTAAAGCCCCGCCTCATCTCAGCTCACTGGTCACCATAGCAGCACCCACCGGTAGCACGCGCTCCAGCGGGTATATTTCACTGGTCACCCCCAAAGCCAATTCCTCCTTTGGCCGCCTTTCCTTCCAGTTCTCTGCTGCCAATGACTGGAACGTATTGCAAAAAAATAATAATATACAGTATATATATTTTTTAATCACTGAAGCTGGAGACTTATACCTCCCTCACTAGTTTAAGCACCAGCTGTCAGAGCAGCTCACAGATCACTGCACCTGTACATAGCCCATTTGTAAACAGCCCACCCAACTACCTCATCCCCATACTGTTTTTTTCTTCTTCTCCTTTGCACCGCAGTATCTCTACTTGCACATTCATCTTCTGCACATCTATCACTCCAGTGTTTAATTGCTAAATTGAAATTATTTTGCCACTATGGCCTATTTATTGCCTTACCTCATTTTCACACACGGTATATATACTTTTTTTCCTCTATTGTATTATATAAAACAACAATCCTGAAGATGCTTAGCCTTTAAATTCAACCAGCAATATAAGTGAGTTGACTGGGTTGATTCTGGATTTCAATACTTGTCTGTCAGAGGAAAGAAGAGCCTGATTGATTTGAGCTCATTTTGCAGACAACAGAAGTCCGTAATAATTGATTTTTCATGTTTCTGATATTTCTGATAAAGCGTCTGGCAGCAGCACGAAAAGAAATCATCCAGACTTCCTTTTGAAACTAGGATATATAGTAACTTCAGAAAGTATTCATACCCCTTGATTTATTCCACATTTTGTTGTGTTATAGACTGAATTCAAAATGGATTAGGTAGATTTTCTTGCTTACCCATCTACACCCATTACCCCATGACAAAGTGAAAACATATTTTTTCTGTGCAAATTTATTGAAAATGATATCTCCTTCGTCTAAGTCTCCAAGAGCTTTCCACACCAGTCCGCAACATTTGCCCATTACACTTTTCAAAGTTCTTCAAGCTCTGTCAAATTGGTTCTTGATCGTTGCTAGACAACCATTTTCAGGTCTTGCCATATACAGTACTGTATTTTCAAGTAGATTTAAGTCAACTTGGCCACTCAGGAACATTCACTGACTTCCTAGTAAGCAACTCCAGTGTAGATTTTGCCTTATGTTTCAGGTTATTGCCCTGCTGAAAGGTGAATTCATCTCCTAGTGTCTGGTGGAAAGCAGACTTAACCAAGTCTTCCTCTAGGATTTTGCCTGTGCTTAGCTCCATTCTGTTTCTTTATTCTGAAAAACTCCCCAGTCCTTGCCGATGACAAGCATACCCATAACATGATGCAGCCACCACCATGCTTGAAAATATGAAGAGTGGTACTCAGTGATGTGTTGTGTTTGGCCCAAACATAATGCTTTGTATTCAGGACAAAGTGAATTTCTTTGCCAATTTTTTAGCAGTTTTACTTTAGTGCCTTGTTGCAAACAGAATGCATGTTTATAATAAAATATTGTATTTTCAGATGTTTAAAGCCAATGTAAAAATATTCAGCAAAAGACACAAAAACGTAAAGCATAGAAATACTGTAGCACATAGAAGAGATCTATCGCTTTCAATGAGAATGACAGATCTATAACTCACATTTCTGTGAATTTTGTTGGGTTGCCCCAAAAAGTTACATGTTGCCGCTTTAAACTAATTGTTTTAAAGTCCCCATTGGCCTCATGGTAAAATCCCTGAGCGGTTTCCTTCCTCTCTTGCAACTGAGTTACGAAAATTGCCTGTATCTTTGTAGTGACTGGGTGTATTGATACACCATCCAAAGTTTAATGAATGACTTCACCATGCTAAAATGTCAGTTGTTTTTTTTGCGAGGCATTGGAAAATCTCCCTGGTCTTTGTGATGGAATCTGTGTTTGAAATTCACTGCTCGACTGAGGAAGTTATAAGGTAGTTATTCAAAAATCATGTTAAGCACTTTTTTGCACTCAGTCCATGCAACTTGTTATCTGACTTTTTTACGACAGAACTTATTTAAGCTTGTCATATCAAAGGGGTTGAATACTTGACTGAAGACATTTAACTTTTAATTAATTTGTATATATTGTTTTTAAACATAATTCCACTTTGGCATTATGGGGTATTGTGTGTTGGCCAGAGTTTTTTTCCCCCTCCAATTTAATCCGTTTTAAACCCAGGCTGTAACAACAAAATATGAAAAAGGTCAAGGGATATGAATACTTTCTGAAGGCACAGTATAGGGACTAACACTTGCTTTATATAGAACATAATCACAGGCAGCATCATTTTGACTGTCTACATAGAAATATATACCTCTAGATTGTCTGATATATTTTCTCTGATTGGCTGTCTGTAATTAGGTCAATGAACCTCTTAAAAGACAAACCCATGAATTAAAGATTGATCTATGCTGCCAGTTTGGCATCTGCAGTGTCTCAGGAGTTCCTTATTTCTCATTGAGAGGCTCCTTCCATAATGAGAAACTAGATCTGGAAAATACTAGCATAATACATGAGTTAATATAGTCAAATCTTCCCATCACCTAGTCACAGCAAAACAAATGTATTGATCATAGAACATCATAACTCGATAGGTATGGTTACTATAACATTGGTATTTACCTGGTTATTCCATAATAGCCTAATTAAAAGACACATAGGCTAGTGGAAGTTCTATTCCCATTACACAAAATAAAAATGGGACAAGGAGAACTTTGACATGACTGAGAAGAGCATGTGATGTGGGAGAGTCTCAAATAGAATGAGCAGAAAATGCTTTGTCGTGCAGAAAAGGAGACCAACTAGGCTACTACAAAGAGGATGTAGGCTATTCCAAAGAGGATATAGGCTATTCCAAAGAGGATATAGGCTATCTGTCAGCTGACTTCACTCGCCATATTTTGAGGGTCTGAGCATGGAGCATTTCAGGGCAAGCAAACACTTGGTTTGAAGTGTCTTTCACTGTACATTGCCTTCGGTTCTTGTTGTAGCAGTCTACTGTTGCCTACCTGCCACGGCATTCCAGGATAATTAGCCTACATTTTTCACCTACTGGCGCTTTGCCAATAACAGCTGCTCACCGTCATAGCGCTATAGGTACGCGACCTAATCCAGCAAGCAAACGGTTTGTCACATGACTGTGCTCACCATGAGTTTATTTCCGCGTTCATTCGGTACAGAATGATTTGATAGAGAGAGGTGCATACCTGAACCGTTGCGGTCCGCAAAACGCGCCGCCGAGCCAAGGCGATATTCTGAGAAAAGGGACTCCGGCATTAGCATTGCTTGGACACACGCTGCAGCAAGAACATGCTCACCCGGGTGAAATCAGCTGTGGCCAATTTTATGGGCGGTATGATGGCTGGCAGTTCGAACAGTGAACCTCTCGGTGGCTCCGATTTACCGCTGAAATACCCGTACACAAGACCGGAGTTTCTGGGACTGTCACCGGATGAAATCGAGTGCTCGGCGGATCATATTGCTCGGCCGATACTCATTCTGAAAGAGACGAAGAGGCTGCCGTGGGCCACTGGTTATGCAGAGTAAGTATGCGTCCATCTTTATTAAGTCGCAGCAGGTTACAGCATGCACATTGCACTACCTGCACCAGAGGAAGCGTAAACATCAGCCTCATTTGATTGTGCCCCGGTTAGTTCCATGGGAATAGGCTATAATTGCGTCTGTCAGCGTAGCCTGCCACACTAGTGCAATGGGTTGGCAACAGGCAGCCCTTGTGCCAAAACTTGCCCGCAGGTGCTATTTATTTATGATTTACGTTTTTTTAAATCAAAGATTGTTAAACATTTGTTTAAATTAGGCAATCTTTTCCCAAGAGACGTGATCGTGTCGCAATGTAATCAATGTTTGAAATTATTGTTATTTTCAAAAACAATCTGTTTTTGGGCTTTGTTATGGTCAATTTGTAGTGTACAAATTATTATAATTATGTTCTGACCCTACCATCCATTCAGACAAAAATCATCCAGCAGCTTAATTTAGTTGCCTACCCAGTATTATGTCACCCATTAGGACACTACATCACTGCCAAGTCTAAGGGTAGAGCTCGAACATTCTAGCCTCTTGGGTGCTGCCATAGTTTCATTAGAAGTACCTGTCCAAGAAGGTCGGGGCGGCAGGGTAGCCTAGTGGTTAGAGCGTTGGACTAGTAGGAAGGTTGCAAGTTCAAATCCCTGAGCTGACAAGGTACAAATCTGTCGTTCTGCCCCTGAACAGGCACTGTTCCTAGGCCGTCATTGAAAATAAGAATTTGTTCTCAACTGACTTGCCTAGTTAAATAAAGGTAAAATAAAATAAAAAGTCATTGGCCACAGATAAAATTGTCAAATCATGTTACATGTGCAGTTGCTTTGATTGGACTGATCATGTCAACATCATACTTTCAATCTTAGCCATTGGATGTAAACATTACACAACAAGTTGGAAATCTCAAATTCAACAATGTGTTGGTTGAAAGGAATCAGTGAAAGTAGCATTGTAAAGTAACACTAGCCTGCTATTTAGTGGATTGGCTGTGTGGTCTGAAATCTGTGAGTAAGGGGCTCTTTTCCAAGTTTAAAATAATAAACATTCAAAATTGGCCATGCTGTCAATGAAGCATGATTTGTGCCTCACTAAAAACAATTTAACTCGGATCTGCGAAAACTTGACTTCAGTGAGTTCAAGACAACTGGGAAATCGGGAATAAAGGAGCTCCGACTGGGAAAATACGGTTTGAAAGGTCATCCAATTCGGAATTGTAAATTCGTTCCTCTTTCTAGAGCTACGACCTGAATATCAATGATTCAACCTTGCATTTTTCCGAGTTCCCAGTTGTTTTGAATGCACCCACCATAAATCCTGAGAATGCCAGACTGACGACAAAATTTGCCCACAAATGACCGCCACGCCACCTTCCTGTGAGCACAGCACAACAAGGTGATCCAAAAATGTATTGTATGCTGCTGCATAAATTATGTAATATGCCAGGGAGATATGTATACTGTAGCTAATAAAGTAATACTAAGTGTATGTTGTGTAGTAAGCTGTTAGTAGCCCATGTGCCTCACCTTAATAATTTGGTCTATTTACCCCTCTTCATTTCGCCTACTGTTCTGACTTGGCCTTGAAATACATCTACAGGTACACCTCCAATAGGCTAATTGACATAATTTGAGTCAATCAGAAGCTTCTAAAGCCATGAAATAATTTTGAAGAATTTTCCAAGCTGATTAGGCACAGTCAACTTAGTGTATGTAAACTTCTGACCCACTGGAATTGTGATACAGTGAATTATAAATGAAATAATCTCTCTGTAAACAATTGTTGGAAAAATGACTTGTCATGCACAAAGTAGATGTCCTACCCGACTTGCCAAATCTATTGTTTGTTAACAAGAAATTTGTTGAGTGGTTGAAAAACGAGTTGTAATGACTCCAACATAAGTGTATGCTAACTTCAACTGATATATATACATACATACATACATACATACATACATACATACATACATACATACATACATACATACATACACACACACACAAATAGTTTTAATGTCTGGTCATTGTCTGTCATTATATTTTAGACTATTTTCTCTCAAGCTTAATCTGTCCATCTATTCTCCACAGTTTTCCATTTCTTAGTAATTTCTCAGCTCTGGTAGACTGACATATTATCTGTCTATGATAAAGAAATGCAATTTGTAATACAAGGACACAGTGTGAAGGAAGGAGCTCTCCTCTGCATGGATGTTACAGCTTCAACTCCCATGTCCCGATGATTAACCCGATTTAGATGTGCAAATGCTTCTTCATCTCAAGCTAGACATGACTACTGGCACAAATCCACAAAACTGACCATAGCATTTTCGCCCAGTGCAAAAGAGTACAATATACAGTATTTAGGCCTAAGGCAGTGGTGAGTGATGTTCAAGATCGTCATGGTTTGAACTTCAAAGAACAAACATGTTTTTAATGGATCTGTGTTGTTTTAAATGACACCAAAACCCCTCTGTCTGCACCCCTCGACTGTGGAATGTTGAGAGTGATACCCGTTTACTCCCTCAGGATTAGAGATCACATCTCAATATCATCTCAATCATCTCAATCATCTCAACTAGCCACTAGGTATGGAGACATTTCAATCACAAGAATGAAAAAAGGATTAGCAGTAGAGGTCGACCGAATAATGGGAATGGCCGAGTAATTAGGGCAGATTTCAAGTTTTCATAACAATCGGATATCAGTATTTTTGGACACCAATTTGGTCAATTATTATGTTTTATTTACACCTTTTTAAAATCTTTATTTAACTAGGCAAGTCAGTTAAGAACACATTCTTATTTTCAATGACGGAAAAACAAAAAAACAATCAATCAATCATAATGACTAGTTTACTATACATGGTTGATGATATTACTAGTTTATCTAGCGCGTCCTGCGTTGCATATAATCGATGCGGTGCGTATCGTTGCTCCAACGTGTACCTAACCATGAACATCAATGCCTTTCTTAAATCAATACACAGAAGTATATATTTTTAAACCTGCATATTTAGCTAAAAGAAATCCAGGTTAGCAGGCAATATTAATCAGGTGAAATTGTGTCACTTCTCTTGCGTTCATTGCACGCAGTCAGTGTATATGCAACAGTTTGGGCCACCTCATTTGCCAGAATTTTACCTAATTATGACATAACATTGAAGGTTGCAATGTAACAGGAATATTTAGACTAATGGATGCCACCCCATACGGAACGTTTCCGTATTTCACTGAAAGAATAAACATCTTGTTTTCGAGGTGATACTTTCCGGATTCGATCATATTAATGACCTAAGGCTTGTATTTCTGTGTTTTATTATGTTATAATTAAGTCTATGATTTGATAGAGCAGTCTGACTGAGCAGTGGTAGGCAGCAGCAGGCTCGTAAGCATTCATTCAAACAGCACTTTTGTGCGTTTTGCCAGCAGTTCTTCGTTGTGCGTCAAGCATTGCGCTGTTTATGACTTCAAGCCTATCAACTCCCGAGATTAGGCTTGTGTAACTGATATGAAATAGCTAGCTAGTTAGCGGGGTGTGCGCTAATAGCGTTTCAAACGTCACTCGCTCTGAGACTTGGAGTGGTTGTTCTTCTTGCTCTGCATGGGTAAGGCTGCTTCGAGGGAGGCTGTTGTCGTTGTGTTCCTGGTTTGAGCCCAAGGAGGAGCGAGGAGAGGGACTGAAGCTATACTGTTCCACTGGCAATACTAAAGTGCCTATAAGAACATCCAATAGTCAAAGCTCAATGAAATACAAATGGTATCGAGAGAAATAGTCCTATAATTCCTATAATAACTACAGCCTAAAACTTCTTACCTGGGAATATTGAAGACTCATGTTAAAAGGAACCACCAGCTTTCATGTTCTGAGCAAGGAACTTAAATGTTAGCTTTCTTACATGGCACATTTTGCACTTTCTTCTCCAACACTTTATTTTTGCATTATTTAAACCAAATTGAACATGTTTCATTATTTATTTGAGGCTAAATTGATTTTATTGATATATTATATTAAGTTAAAATAAGTGTTCATTCAGAATTGTTGTAATTGTCATTATTACAAATAAATTGAAATATAGGCCGATTTAATCGGTATCAGCCTTTTTTGGTCCTCCAATAATCGGTATCGGCGTTGAAAAATCATAATCGGTTGACCTCTAAGGTCGAAGGTGAACCCTTCTAAAAACTATTTTTGGTTCCAGGTAGAACTCTTTCGGGTTCCATGAAGAACCCTTTCCACAGAGGGTTCTACACGAAACCCAAAAGGGTTCTACCTGGAACCAAAAAAGGTTATTCTATGGGGACAGCGGAAGATCCCATTTGGACAACCATGGTCATTCAGCACCTACTCGGCATGCATGCTGCAAAGCACCAGTTTACACGCCACTACAAATAAAAGCAATCTAGTCCATGTGAGGCTATGCCCAACATGCCTCTGCCAGCTCTCCGTGTAGGCATGGCACTGCTACACTGCAGTGGATTTGTCAACAGCTGGTTGACCAGCAGGCCGTGTTGTTGTGGTGAGACCTGGCCCATCTCCTCCCAGCCGGAAGCCAGGCCATATTGAGATGATGTGATATCTACTGATCCACTTAGGGAGAGAATAAACAGTGTCCTGTGCCAAGGAATCACCCTCTAACTGTGATAACCTAGTCATAGGCTGTGTTATAAGAGCTGGATGCAGGCTGTTGTATTTAACTGATGGATGGAGAAAGAATATAAATGATATTGCAGTCTAAACTAAAGCAGCATCCCTCCTCTGACCCAGCCGCTTCGCACGCTCTCTCCCGGTCTGCTGTCAGGTCTTGTTAGCGCTAACATTTCAGAAGGGCAGAGAGTCCTCCTCTCTCTCTTCCTCTCTCCCTGCTTCCTGTCCTGCATTTACATAGCACTCATGAACTGAATGGATAAGGATCAATACATCAGTCGATATGTGTTTCTATGTAGCATGAACACTGCTACTTTGATGACTGGAGGCCGGCGGACATGCATGTCTAAGGGGATGTCGGTCAACTTCAGAGTACCCATACATATCACTGTACTCACATAGATAGTGGATGGTGTAGCACATGATGTAGTAGCATAATGTTTCTACTGTACATAGTTTCTATCTCATAACAAGGCAGATGTCCACAAGAAAATGAGAGCAGTTTCAGGTCAATTGTCCACCAATCACGGCGACTGTTATACACAGGAACTGCATCAGTGTCATCATTTTAAGTGTTCTCCTTTCCTAATATAATGTTATGGTTTGAGCGTGATTTAAATGTAATCTAATCACTCACTTTGGGTTCGAATGATCAATCAAGTCGTGCCTTTGTCATTTAAATAGATCCTGACAATATAATCAGAATGTATAAGAGAGGAATTAGATTACACGAGAAATGTCTATTCTGTCGAATGATCAAGGTCTGCTTGTGAAGTAAGATTACTGGTGATAAGAGAATTGTACTTCTCCTAAGATGCAATTTTCACAATGGAGACTGATGGTTTGCTCTTCTCTGCACCGGCTTTGTTCAGACTATGACTGATTACACAATCACACCCTTCACATGCACATCAGTGTTGGGGAGTAGTAAACTACATGTAGTTCAATTAGTAATTTAACTACAGTTGCTTTTTTTTTTTTTTTACAATGTAGCGGTGTAGCTAACTACTGGAACTACACACCGTCTTCTGCAAAAATAAAATATGGGTAGGCAATCATTTTTGGGTTCAGACCTGCCTAATTCTCACTTGAAACATTTATTTTTGTTTTAACAGAAGGTGTAATTTGGCCTATTAACATACGACCCCAAAGTGATTGGTTCTTGGAATTTGTATTCTGACATTTCAGATTTACATCTAATTTTTCACAAAGTAGTTTTTACTTTTTCAAAGTAACAAACTTTTTTTTTTTGCTCTCTGCATTGTTGGTCTACAGCTGTTTTACGAAGCATGTGACATACGATTTGATTTATATTTTCTTAAGGGTAGCTTTAGTGTTGCTTAACTTCCTCCAGTGTGAAGTATTTGGTACTGTAGCTTGGTAAACTATTTTGAGTAGCTTTCCCAACACTGATGCACATTGATTCAGTATTCAGTATTCTACTGCGTAACAGTCCAATTCTGACTTCAAAGCCAAGCATATCACTGGCTACATTCCCAAACCCACACAAGCACAACACTTAGCAATGTCCAATACATTGGCTTGTTTTGACGTGATATGCTCGTGTTGACTGTTGATATTGGAACACAGCCACTGCCCTATTATTAGGACCAGGCAATGGTACACAATGATGGGTCCAAATGCATTCGGGTCTATTTAAGGTCAGACCGAGTAAGTGAGGCCAAATATAGAGGAAGTGGAATGAGGTAACCAACTGAATACCACAATCACTGTCTCAGAAGATGCTGTTCATCCCTTAGGCCTGACCTGGCTGCCCATTCCACTCAGATCAAATATCTATCAAGATAAAAGTGTAACACTTGATGGTCGGGAGTCCAGCTCTGCAGCTCCACCTCCTTGTAGCTCCATCTCAGACAGTCTGGGCTCAAACACCTAGGGATCATTCATTACAGTATCTTTATCTGTGGCAGGGTTTCCCAATCTCGGTCCTGGGGCCTCCCAGTGGTGCACGTTTAGATTTTTGACCCTAGCACATGGCTTTTTCAAATAATCAAAGCTTAATGATGAGGTGATTATTTGAATCAGCTGTGTAGAGCTAGGGCAAAAAACAAAATGTGAGGTAGGAGGTCCCATGACCGAGTTTGGGAATCCCTGATCTATGGGAAACTGCTGAGGTGGAGGTAATTTTGTGTAATCTGCCTGGTATCAGAAACACTATTTAAACTAAAAAAGTATCCTCAACCATAAAGTACACTAAACCCCTCCCTCTGGAACTGGACCCTGGACTTCCTGACGGGCACACTCCAGGTGATGAGGGTAGTCAACAAAACCTCCACCATGCTGACTCTTAATATGGGCCCCCCAGGGCTGTGTGCTTAAATATATTTATGTTAATTTTGACAGGGAAGACATTTTGAGACAGGTCTCTTTTTCAAATGTGCCCTGTATAATATAACATTATACACTATATATAAACTCAGCAAAAAAAAGAAACGTCCTCTCACTGTCAACTGCGTTTATTTTCAGCAAACTTAACGTGTAAATATTTGTATGAACATAACAAGATTCAACAACTGAGACATAAACTGAACAAGTTCCACAGACATGTGACTAACAGAAATGGAATAATGTGTCCCTGAACAAAGGGAGGGGGGGGAGGGTCAAAATCAAAACTAACAGTCAGTATCTGGTGTGGCCACCAGCTGCATTAAGTACTGCAGTGCATCTCCTCCTTATGGACTGCACCAGATTTGCCATTTCTTGCTGTGAGATGTTACCCCACTCTTCCACCAAGGCACCTGCAAGTTTCTGGACATTTCTGGGGGAAATGGCCCTAGTCCTCTCCCTCCAATCCAACTGTTCCCAGATGTGCTCAATGGGATTGAGATGCACAGTATTGAGCTTGCCTGCAATGACAACAAGCACAGTCCGATGATGCTGTGACACACCGCCCCAGACCATGACGGACCCTCCACCTCCAAATTGATCCCGCTCCAGAGTACAGGCCTCGGTGTAACGCTCATTCCTTCGACGATAAAGGCGAATCTGACCATCACCCTGGTGAGACAAAACCGCGACTCGTCAGTGAAGAGCACTTTTTGCCAGTCCTGTCTGGTCCAGCAACGGTGGGTTCAGCGCTGTCTTAGGCGTCTCACAGTACGGACATTGCAATTTATTGCCCTGCAGTCCTCATGCCTCCTTGCAGCATGCCTAAGGCACGTTCACGCAGATGAGCAGGGACCCTGGGCATCTTTCTTTTGGTGTTTTTCAGAGTCAGTAGAAAGGCTTCTTTAGTGTCCTAAGTTTTCATAACTGTGACCTTAATTGCCTACATCTGTAAGCTGTTAGTGTCTTAATGACCGTTCCACAGGTGCATGTTCATTAATTGTTTATGGTTTATTGAACAAGCTTGGGAAACCGTGTTTAAACCCTTTACAATGAAGATCTGTGAAGTTGTTTTTTTTACGAATGATCTTTGAAAGACAGGGTCATGAAAAGGGGACGTTTCTTTTTTTTGCTGAGTTTACATACATACATACACACACACACATTACAATACAAAAACAGTCATGGGAAGTACAAACAAAACCATCACAAATCAACTAGAAAAACTGTTACATTCCTCCACAAATAAGTCCCCAATTAATGCTTTAAATTGCCTGAATGGTACCAGAACATCAAGATGAAATGTACTTTGAATTTTGTTTACAAAAATACGGTGCATTAGAACTAAAAGCAGCTTTACCTAGCTCAGTGGAGACCCTATGAACCTCGAGTTAACCAATCCTGTGAACGGGTCAGGCAACTCTGGTGTATCTACTCGACAGCAAAGTTAGCTAAGACGGAAGTAGGGCCTTGTAAACAAAAAGGAGTAATGTGGTGATCTGCGGGTCTTTAGCAAAGTCCAGTCAACATTTTGATGCAGTGGTGAGTCTCAAAACTGTTACGTGTAACAAAGGCACTATGGTAGATGGCATCCAATGGTTTAAAAGTAGTAGCAGCTGCACTTTGATAAATAATTTCACCATAATCAAGAACAGATAAGGTTGATTGAATAATCTGTTTACTACTGCTTAGAGAGAGCTCAATATGTTTGTGTAGAAAAAGCCACATTTAAATCTTAGCTTCTTAACCAGTCATTTGTTTTTAAAATTTCAAATCCATATCAATACAAATGCCTAAGTGTGTGTGTGTGTATATATATATATATATATATATATGCAGGAACATGTTAGATTGGAGAACCATCTGATGAGTCAACAGTGCCTTTTTTCCACACTTTGTTACGTTACAGCCTTATTTTAAAACGTATATTAAATTGTTTTTCACCCCCCATCAATCTACACACAATACCCAATATTGAGAAATCAAAAACAGGTTTGTAGAAATGTTTGTTAATTTATAAACTGAAATAGCACATTTACATAAGTATTCAGACCCTTTATTCAGTACTTTGTTGAAGCACCTTTTGGCAGTGATTACAGCAGCGAGTCTTTGATTGGGGAGTTTCTCCCAATCAAATCAAGTTTTATTTGCCATGTGTTTAGCAGGTGTTATTGCGGGTGTAGCGAAATGTTTGCGTTTCCAGCTCCAACGGTGCAGTAATATTACTTATATCTAACAATACACACAAATAAATGTGAAGTAAAGGAATGAAATTAAGAATGTCAATATTTGTGCTAGCAATGTCAGAGCGGCATAGATGAAGATACAGTAGAATAGGATGGAATACAGTGTATATACATATGAGATGATATGTAAACATTAAAGTTACTAGTGTTCCATTATTAAAGTGGCCAGTGATGATTTCAAGTCTATGTATATGGGGCAGCAGCCTCTGTGCTAGTGATGGCTATTTAACAGTCTGATGGCCTTGAGATAAAAGCTGTTGTTCAGTCTCTCGGTTCCAGCTTTGATGCACCAGTACTGACCTCGCTTCTGGATGATAGCGGGGTGAACATTCAGTGGCTCGGGTGGTTGTAGTCCTAGATGATCTTTTTGGTCTTCCTGTGACATCTGGTGCAGTAAGTATCCAGGAGGGCAGGGAGTACAGGAGGTGCTAACCACGCATCCATGTGGGGCCCCAGTGTTGAGGATCAGCGAAGTGGATGTGTTGTTTCCTACCTTCACCACCTGGGGGCGGCCTGTCAGTAAGTCCAGGACTCAGTTGCACAGGACAGGGTTCAGACCTAGGGCCTCAAGCTTAATGATGAGCTTGGAGGGTACTATGGTGTTGAATGCTGAGCTAGTCAATGAAAAGCATTCTAACATAGATATTCCTCTTGTCCAGATGGGATAGGGCAGTGTGCAGTGCGATTGCATAGTCCATTGGGGCGGTAAGCAAATTGAAGTGGGTCTAGGGTGTCAGGAAAGGTAGAGGTGATAAGATCCATGACTAGTCTCTCAAAGTACTTCATGATGACATAAGTGAGTGCTACGGGGAAATAGTCATTTAGTTCAGTTACCTTGTTTTCTTGGGTACAGGAACAATGGTGAACACCTTGAAACATGTGGGGACAGCAGACTGGGATAGGTAGAGATTGAATATGTCCGTAAACACTCCAGCCAGCTGGTCTGCGCATGCTCTGAGGATGCGGCTAGGGATGCCGTCGGGGAAATTCTGATCCCCATCAATCCCGTTAGCCTGAGTTCTGTCATGAAGATGATCATGAAACCATTAACTGGCGTCAAAGCTCAGGCCTGTGGAGGACAACTTATTCAATAAAATAACATGATCAACAGTATCAAAAGCTTTTGATAGGTCCACAAGCAAAGCAGCACATTTCATTGTAGTGTCTGAAACATTGACAAGATCATTAACAGCTAAAGTGGTGGCTTGAATAGTGCAATGCCCTGATTGGTTTACATTGAAAATACAGTTCTCAGATTAAAAAAAGAGTAAAGTTTACTAAGAATTCAAGACAAGGAAGCCTTGAAATGTAGCGATTGAATTATTAAGATAACTACTCTCCCGTCCTTATGGAGTGGCAAGAAGAGCTGATTTCCATATTTCAATATTTCATGATAACGTTAAATAAAACATCTGGGTTATTAAGCAAATAATGATGGGCGCTGCACGCTTAAGCAGACCGGGGTCCAATTAGTCGGCCCCTGTGGATTTCTTGTTGTCTATTGCTGTAGCAAAGCGTCCAGAACTTTTTTTTCTGTAAATAGCCTAAAAGAAAAGGTTTGACTATAATTTCTCTTCTCATTCACTAGGTTTCCCCTATCAGCTTCCAGCCCAATATCATTGTGAATTGGCTTAGAAGTTCTTTCAAAGAGAGCCTGCTGAAATAAAATGTTCTTTAAAAGCATCAATGATGGTATTTTTCCTGTAATGAGGCCAGTGTCTGAATTAATTTGTTGTGGCAAAGAGGTGGAAGTAGAACCCTTTTTTTGTGATTTGACAGTTTTCCAGAATATAGCCAGGTTCCCATTACAATCTGAAAGAATGGCTACATAATAATCAGATGTAGTCTTTCTGATTTGTCTTGCACAATGATTCCTCAGTTGCTTACAAGCTTGCGAGTCCGGGCCTAACCCTGTGTTCCTGGCCTTGATCCAAGCATCATCTCTTTTATGAAAGACTTCTGATAATGCCGGAGTGTACCAGGCATTCAATCTACCTTTCAACCTTTCATTTTTTTGAACGGAGCATGATTATCCACAATATTATTGAAGACATCTTAATAACAATGTATTATATTTTTTGCTCAATCTGAGAAGGGAGGCCCACCCATGTCTATGCCAAAGGAAAAGCCCATCCATGTCTATGCCAAAGGAAAAGCCCACCCATGTCTATGCCAAAGGAAAAGCCCACCCATGTCTATGCCAAAGGAAAAGCCCATCCATGTCTATGCCAAAGGAAAAGCCCATCCATGTCTATGCCAAAGGAAAAGCCCACCCATGTCTATGCCAAAGGAAAAGCCCATCCATGTCTATGCCAAAGGAAAAGCCCATCCATGTCTATGCCAAAGGAAAAGCCCATCCATGTCTATGCCAAAGGAAAAGCCCATCCATGTCTATGCCAAAGGAAAAGCCCATCCATGCCTATGCCAAAGGAAAAGCCCATCCATGCCTATGCCAAAGGAAAAGCCCACCCATGTCTATGCCAAAGGAAAAGCCCATCCATGCCTACACCAGAAAGACACATCAATCGCAGATAAAGCAGCTGAGTAAGCGAAACAGTGCCCCCTCTGTCTCGATATGTGTAGACCATGTATCTGATGCTGTCTGGACAAATAGAGGATGGAATGTCATACTATTTCTGGCCAGACCGCATCAGATACATGGTCTACACATACTGAGACAGAGGGGCACTGATTTGCTCGCTGTGCTGTTCTCTCCAGTAAGAGAGTTTCAGCAGAGAGGAAGAGGCGAAGCAAGAGGGCTCACTCTCACCAAAATCTGTCCAGAATAAGCCTAATGTGTTTCTATGGGCATACTATGCAGACCTAAGCTTGTTGCCTGCCTTCGCGCCTTTAGAACAATGCCTCCCATTGTTAGGGTGGAGACATGAGCGTCTTGTCATTACATACCCTACAGATCTCTGGTTTTAGCCACTTGTGATTTGGAAAGGAAAGTTTTGATGCTGGCTTCCCCTAAAGTAAATGTATGTTTTGCCAAAATGATATAATTACTCATGTCCAAATAAAGCCATGGAAAATACTTCACCAGAGAGCATGACTTAGTCACAGAGGATCATTAGCTTCTGTAAAAATAAAAAATAGCTGTGGATTATTTCAAAGCACAAGTGCTTAGGCATTGGAAAGCCCGCAATTTGGGCAGCGTGCTTGGCAGTAGGCCTAGCAGATTGAGTTGCGGCTGTCAGTGAAAAGCACCTTAAACAGCGGTCACCAACCTTTTCTGAGTTCAGATCACTTTCGGAGTCAAAATGCAAGCTGAGATGTACTGCTCAGATTTTTTTTGAAGCCATATTTAAACGTAAGCCTGTGCAACATTCACCAACTAAAAACAGTTCTGTAGCAATGAGGTTTGTGCAGTAGGCTATAGGCCCAATACATTATCACTGCATATTGGCTATGCTTGAATTGCCCTGCAGACATTGTTTTTCTCAGACCATTTAGAAAATATATTTAAACATTTTAGGTATATGATTACACTGGTATAGAACATGTGTTGTATTACTTGTGAGGCACAGCTGAGTTAACATGCGGTTGAAATCGGAAGTTTACATACACCATCGCCAAATACATTTAAATTCAGTTTTTCACAATTCCTAATATTTAATCCTAGTAAAGATTCCCTGTCTTAGGTCAGTTAGGATCCACCACTTTATTTTAAGAATGTGAAATGTCTAGTAGAGAGAGTGATTGATTTATTTTAGCTTTTATTTCTTTCATCATATTCCCAGTGGGTCAGAAGTGTACATGCACTCAATTAGTATTTGGTAGCATTGCCTTTAAATTGTTTAACTTGGGTCAAACATTTCAGGTAGCCTTCCACAAGTTTCCCACAATAAGTTGGGTGAATTTTATCCCATTCCTCCTGACAGAGCTGGTGTAACTGAGTCACGTTTGTAGGCCTCCTTGCTCGCACACACTTTTTCACTTCTGCCCACAAATGTTCTTTAGGATTGAGGTCAGGGCTTTGTGATGGCCACTCCAATACCTTGACTTTGTTTTCAAACCATTTTCCACAACTTTGTAAGTATGCTTTGGGTCATTGTCCATTTGGAAGACCCATTTGCAACCAAGCTTGAACTTCCTGATGTCTTGAGATGTTGCGTAAATATATCCACATAATTTTCCTGACTCATGATGCCATCTATTTTGTGAAGTGCATCAGTCCCTCCTGCAGCAAAGCACCCCCAGAATATGATGCTGCCACCTCCGTGCTTCACAGTTGGGATGGTGTTCTTCAGCTTACAAGCCTCCCCCTTTTTCCTCCAAACATAACAATGGTCATTATGGCCAAACATTTCTATTTTTGTTTCATCAGACCAGAGGACATTTCTCCAAAAAGTACAATCTTTGTCCCCATGTGCAGTTGCAAACCGTAGTCTAGCTTTTTTATGGCGGTTTTGGAGCAGCGGCATCTTCCTTGCTGAGCGTTCTTTCAGGTTATGTCGATATAGAACTTGTTTTACTGTGGATATAGATACTTTTGTACCTTTTCCCCCAGCATCTTCACAAGGTCTTTTGCTGCTGTTCTTGGATTGATTTGCACATTTGCACCGAAGTACGGTCATCTCTAGGAGACAGACATTGTCTCCTTCCTGAGCGGTATGACGGCTGTGTGGTCCATGGTGTTTATACTTGAGTGATATTGTTTGTTCAGATGAACGTGGTACTTTCAGGCATTTGGAAATTGCTCCCAAGGATGAACCAGACTTGTGGAGGTCTCCAATTTTCTTTCTGAGGTCTTGGCTGATTTCTTTTGATTTTTCCATGATGTCAAGCAAAGAGGCACTGAGTTTGAAGGTAGTTCTTGAAATACATCCACATGTACACCTCCAATTGACTCAAATGATGTCAATTAGCCTATCAGAAGCTTCTAAAGCCATGACATTATTTTCTGGAATTTTCCAAGCTATTTAAAGGTGTATGTAAACTTCTGACCCACTGGAATTGTGATACAGTGAATTATAAATGAAATAATATGTCTGTAAAAAATTGTTGGAAAAATTACTTGTCATGCACAAAGTAGATGTCCTAACCGACTTGCCCAAAACTATAGTTTGTTAACAAGAAATTTGTGGAGTGGTTGAAAAACGAGTTTTAATCACTCCAACCTAAGTGTATGTTTACTTCCGATTTCAACTCTTGTGTATGTTATATATATATATATTATAATAATATTGTACTTTTTTCTGGACTGATGACCTGCATCTGATGGTCAGTTTGAGGGGAGGGAGCAGCTGTGTGGCTGCCTCTCACCAGCCCTCCGCTCTCCCTCTACTGATGGTGAAATTCAAGTCGCACTGCATTATTTCTGCCTCATGCACCAATTCATTTTTGCTACTCCTATGACCAGAGAAAGTGAAATATTCCTTGATATTAAGAGACACAAGCTGTTAATAATAGCAAAGCAGGCTTATCGGAAGAGTTTGCTATATTCATTCATTATAGCTGCAGTGCTGGTTGTGGCTTGAGTGGAAGTAGGGAAAAGGCCCATTTTATGGCTTTTAAGTGTTGAACAAAGTGTTGACAGTGCTGAATGACAACTTACACAGGAACTTACTCATAAAACAGCTCTTTGCTGTATTCATTGAGTCTAGTCGTGGTTTTGAAATATCACAGTATCAACTTTGCTGTGCGTTCAAAGCTTATTTTTACAGTCCATGGCTCGAGGAAACTGTGCAGACATGGTGATCTGAGCTATCTGATTGGCCAGCGGTAGGCCTATAGTTCCACTTGATTTGCTCTCTGGGCCTGCCGGGTAGGTGAAGTTTTACCTTCACACATGAAATCATTCAAAATGGGAACATGTTGCTTTCCCGGCACTAGGGCTACTGAATCAAGTGCACCTACCGCCAACAACATGAAATGAAAAAAAAAAGAATATATAGGAATGCAAGGCTTTATTGTTGGGTTTTTACAGAAATGTTTGGTGATCGACTAGGAATGCCTTGGAGAACGACCAGTCGACAGTGATGGACTGGTTGGTGACCACTGATACTACTGTGACCACTGAAATAGTTTTGAAGATAATGTGTCTTGAAGTGTAATTGAAAATGTTGAGGCAAGAAGGGGAGAGGTGTATGGCGAAGACAGACATCTCTCTCCAGAAATCAGGTGCTCAGCTCTCCAGAATGCGCACAGCTTCCTCCCTCCAATTCTTGCTCATTTATTGTTGCATTGTATGAGTTGTTTGTTTACATAAAGTATCCACTGCTTCAGATTTACCTGCTGCCCTTACTTTACGAGAGAAATGAATGTGTGTCTGCTTCCCATTGGCCTCTCTCTCCCACAGGGTGATCAACGCGGGGAAGAGCCATCTGAACGAAGACCAGGCGTGCTGTGAGGTGGTGGTGGTGAGGAGTAGACCCAGTGCCGGGGGCAACTCCACCTCCAACAGGCCCCCTACCACCCGGAGGAGGTCCTCTCTGCCCAATGGAGAGGGGCTGGGGCTCAGGGAAAACACTGTGAGTAGCCCCCCCTTTCCAGATGTAGTCTAATACCCTGGGGCCTTCCCCCTCATTCTATCACATCAGGACCTGTAGACTCTTCTATTCCCCGGCCTCACATCATCCATAGTCTCTTATCCAGCCTGACATATAAGCCTGGTAAGCAAGGCGAAATGAGGCTACAGTCTACTGCCTTCCAGCTACAGCAGTGGTCGCTAAGCCTGGTTCTAGAGCGAGCTGCAGGGTGTGGTGTGCAGGGTTGTGATATTCCAGCACTAACACACAGGATGTGAAGACTGATATTCCAGCCCAGCTCTAACACACTTGACCATGTCAACTAATCTGCAAAATTATGGTTAGCTGAAAGGGGAGTGTAAATGATGGATGGGGACAAAAGACTGCAGACAAGTAGATGTGTTCCTGTAGATGACCAGGACCAGGGTTGTTTCCAGAGCTGCAGACTAGTAGCTGTGTTCCTGTAGATGACCAGGACCAGGGTTGTTTCCAGAGCTGCAGACTAGTAGCTGTGTTCCTGTAGATGACCAGGACCAGGGTTGTTTCCAGAGCTGCAGACTAGTAGCTGTGTTCCTGTAGATGACCAGGACCAGGGTTGTTTCCAGAGCTGCAGACTAGTAGCTGTGTTCCTGTAGATGACCAGGACCAGGGTTGTTTCCAGAGCTGCAGACTAGTAGCTGTGTTCCTGTAGATGACCAGGACCAGGGTTGTTTCCAGAGCTGCAGACTAGTAGCTGTGTTCCTGTAGATGACCAGGACCAGGGTTGTTTCCAGAGCTGCAGACTAGTAGCTGTGTTCCTGTAGATGACCAGGGTTGGTTACAGAGCTGCAGACTAGTAGCTGTGTTCCTGTAGATGAACAGGGTTGGTTACAGAGCTGCAGACTAGTAGCTGTGTTCCTGTAGATGAACAGGGTTGGTTACAGAGCTGCAGACTAGTAGCTGTGTTCCTGTAGATGAACAGGGTTGGTTACAGAGCTGCAGACTAGTAGCTGTGTTCCTGTAGATGAACAGGGTTGGTTACAGAGCTGCAGACTAGTAGCTGTGTTCCTGTAGATGAACAGGACCAGGGTTGGTTACAGAGCTGCAGACTAGTAGCTGTGTTCCTGTAGATGAACAGGGTTGGTTACAGAGCTGCAGACTAGTAGCTGTGTTCCTGTAGATGACCAGGACCAGGGTTGGTTCCAGAGCTGTAGTATCTACCCCCTCTGCTGTATGTCTAGCCTCCTGTCCCTCTCAACCCGCCCTACTCAGGCCCACTCAAAGCCTACACCAATATACACCTACACAAGTGCCCCATTTAATCACTTCATCAGACAGTGAAATAATACCAGTGTAGAGTCAAGCATGATGTACTGTTTTTGGCATTTTCTCTGTTGTACACTGCAGACTGCTTGCAAACAATAGTTTTGCAGCTACAGTGGGATATGAAAGTGATTTAGGTACATGAAGTCTAGTGATGTATTTTTATGCATGTGGTTTGTATGCGTTTGTTTTGTTCTACTTAAATTCCCATGTGTGTCTGCATGCCGGACCACACAGGAATATATGTATATTTGATAGTCTCTGAGATGTACACAAGCTTCCTATGTGTGTGCTACAGTTTTCAGGTCTACCACAGGAAAAAAAAACAGTATATGTTTGTGCTTGGGGAATATCTGTTTCCTTCTGAACTACTGTGTGTGTCCAGGACGTGGAGCCCGGACTGACCTTCCACTACTGGGGTCTGTTTGACGGCCACGCGGGCTCAGGGGCAGCGGTGGTGGCATCTAAGCTGCTCCAACACCACATCATAGAACACCTCCAGGAGGTCCTGGATGTCCTGAGGAACCCGGCCCAGCTGGCCCCCATCATCCAGGGGGAAGAGCCCACCAACTACCACCTCACCCCCACCACCCACCGGGGCATCACCAGGGCCGCCTCCCTGCGGGGGGCTGCAGGGGCCCCCGGCTCCCCCAGCCACCCCCCGCCCACCAGGTTCTTCACGGAGAAGAAGATCCATCACGAGAGCATGGTGATGGGAGCCATTGAGAACGCCTTTAAAGAGATGGTGAGTTCAGGGCTATGTTCAGTAGGCGAACATTGTAGATGGAAGTGTAATGAAAACAGTGGCTGTGATTCCTTGTTTTACATGTCAGAGACCGGCATATTTGTTCTACATCTATTTCTATTTGAACAACTATGTTGTGGCCTGTTGAACTCCGGTCTGAAGGAACGCATTTTGTGACGTTCTGGGAGTAAGGGACTCTACATATATTAACCATGCATTAATTAGACATTAATTATAGCATAAGGGACACGGCAGCATCAATTAAATACAGCACATTCACTTTAAGAGACATCCCAGCACACTTTAACTGTCCATTATCCGTTCATTATCTGCTCAATTGATGGACATTGATCAGCGGCCTCTCGGCAATTACAGTATTTCTTTTCTGCCGATTTATATAAGCAGTTGGCATACGGAGATCAACATCGCAACCCACTGGGAATAGGACTAGTAAGCATTGTATGAATGCAGCTTCCTTCTTTCTTTCTAATAATAACTGTCTGGTTAATGTACATACAGACATACTCTGCCTATATGTCTGAAGTAGGTTAATTAAGCAATAAGGCACGAGGGGGTGTGGTACATCCAATCACTGGCCACTTTAATAATAGAACACTAGTCACTTTAATGATGTTGACATGTTTTGCATTACTCATCTCACATGTATATACTGTATCCTATACTATTCTACTGTCTTAACTCATCTCACATGTATATACTGTATCCTATACTATTCTACTGTCTTATTCTATGCTGCTCTGACATAACTCATCTCACATGTATATACTGTATCCTATACTATTCTACTGTCTTATTCTATGCTGCTCTGACAACTCATCTCACATGTATATACTGTATCCTATACTATTCTACTGTCTTAACTCATCTCACATGTATATACTGTATCCTATACTATTCTACTGTCTTATTCTATGCAGCTCTGACATAACTCATCTCACATGTATATACTGTATCCTATACTATTCTGTCTTAACTCATCTCACATGTATATACTGTATCCTATACTATTCTACTGTCTTATTCTATGCAGCTCTGACATAACTCATCTCACATGTATATACTGTATCCTATACTATTCTACTGTCTTAACTCATCTCACATGTATATACTGTATCCTATACTATTCTACTGTCTTATTCTATGCAGCTCTGACATAACTCATCTCACATGTATATACTGTATCCTATACTATTCTACTGTCTTAGTCTATGCCGCACTTACTTTGCTCGACCAATATTTATATGTTCTTAATTCCATTCCTTTACTTTAGATGTGTGTATTAGGTATTTGTGAAATTGTTAGAAATCACTTGGATATTACTACACTGTTAGAGCTAGAAACACAAGCATTTCGCTATACCCGCAATAACATTGGCTAAACGCATGTATGTGACAAATAAAATATTATTTATATGGCCAATATATCATGCCTTAGGGCTGTTCTTAAGTACGACACAACAGAGTTCCTAGATACAGCCCTTAGCCGTGGTATATTGGCTATATACAGTTGAAGTCGGAATTTTACATACACCTTAGCCAAATACATTTAAACTCAGTTTTTCAGAAATCCTGACATTTAATCCTAGTAAAAATTCCCTGTCTTAGGTCAGTTAGGATCACCACTTTATTTTAAGAATGTGAAATGTCAGAATAATAAAGATAATTATTTCAGCTTTTATTTCTTTCATCACATTCCCAGTGGGTCAGAAGTGTACATGCATTCAATTAGTATTTGGTAGCATTGCCTTTACATTTTTTAACTTGGGTGAAACATTTTGGGTAGCCTTCCACAAGCTTCCCACAATAAATTGGGTGAATTTTGGCCCATTCCTCCTGACAGAGCTGGTGTAACTGAGTCACGTTTGTAGGCCTCCTTGCTCGCACACACTTTTTCAGTTCTGCCCACAAATTGTCTATAGGATTGAGGCCAGGGCTTTGTGTTGATGGCCACTCCAATACCTTGACTTTGTCCTTAAGCCATTTTGCCACAACTTTGGAAGTATGCTTGGGGTCATTGTCCATTTGGAAGACCCATTTGCAACCAAGTTTTAACTTCCTGTCTGATGTCTTGAGATGTTGTTTCAATATATCCACACAATTTTCCTGACTCATGATGCCTTCTATTTTGTGAAGTGCACCAGTCCCTCCTGCAGCACAGCACCCTAACAACATGATGCTGCCACCCCTGTGCTTCATGGTTGGGATGGTGTTCTTCAACTTACAAGCCTCCCCCTTTTTCCTCCAAACATAACAATGGTCATTATGGCCAAACATTTCTATTTTTGTTTCATCAGAGGACATTTCTCCAAAAAGTTCGATCTTTGTCCCCATGTGCAGTTGCAAACCGTAGTCTGGCTTTTTTTATGGTGGTTTTGGTGCAGTGGGTTCTTCCTTGCTGAGCAGCCTTTCAGGTTATGTCGATATAGGACTTGTTTTTACTGTGGATAGAGATACTTTTGTACCCGTTTCCTCCAGCATCTTCACAAGGTCCTTTGCTGTTGTTCTGGGATTGATTTGCACTTTTCGCCCAAAAGTACGTTCATCTCTAGGAGACAGAATGAGTCTCCTTCCTGAGCGGTATGACGGCTGTGTGGTCACATGGTGTTTATACTTGCGTACTATTGTTTGTTCAGATGAACGTGGTACTTTCAGGCATTTGGAAATTGCTCCCAAGGATGAACCAGACTTGTGAAGGTCTCCAATTTTCTTTCTGAGGTCTTGGCTGATTTCTTTTGATTTTCCCATGATGTCAAGCAAAGAGGCACTGTGTTTGAAGGCAGGCCTTGAAATACATCCACAGGTACACCCCCAATTGACTCAAATTATGTCAATTAGCCTATCAGAAGCTTCTAAAGCCATGACATAATTTTCTGGAATTTTCCAAGCTGTTTAAAGGCACAGTCAACTTAGTGTATGTAAACTTCTGACCCACTGTAATTGTGGTACTGTGAATTATAAGTGAAATAATCTGTCTGTAAACAATTGTTGGAAATATTACTTGTCATGCACAAAGTCCTAACCGACTTGCCAAAACTATAGTTTGTCAACAAGAAATTTGTTGAGTGGTTGAAACACACTTAGGTTGGAGTCACTAAAACTCGTATGTAAACTTCTGACTTCAACTGTACCACAACCCCCCGAGGTGCCTTATTGCTATTTCTAACTTGTTACCAATGTAATTAGGGCAGTAAAAATATATGTTTTGTCATACCTGTGGTATACGGTCTAATATACCAGGGCTTTCAGCAAATCAGCATTTAGGGCTCGAACCACCCAGTTAACAATTTTTCTGAACTCCAGGTTTGATTTTTATTTGCTCCATCTTCAGCTGTCTGTGTTCTTCCGGCAGCTCCTTAGCATTAAGACGAGTGGGTGTCTTAACAGCTGGCTGCCAGTGATAAGGCGTGTTACCCCCTCTCTATCTCCCCATCGCTTTAATCCATTATCTGTGACTGTTCCCTTCAAATCAGCAGCATATGGTGCCAGTCAATCCACAGTAGCGCAATTGGTGGACTCTTCCCTTCCAACCCGCAGGCCCTCCAAAAATGTCTGTGCTGCTCAACATCTGGTTGTGGGGCTGTAAGTGGATGTGTGGACTTAAATTCAGCTCCGTCAGCAGCCCAGTGGTCATACACACGGAGCCAATCAAAAGAGTGGTCATGACAGGATTGGCCAATGAGGGGTCACGAAGGTTGTGGGTTTTTAGCCTCGTTGTCTAACGTTTTTATTGAGGATTCTTGCTTTTGTCACTGCTGACTTCAGCTGATGTTTCCTATCTACACATCTGAGAGAGAGTTCACCTCATGGTGTCTAGCTAATTGATAACATCTAAGCCTGAAATGCTGATATCTGAGTGCCAAAATGCATTCTGATCTCACCTGTTCCATATAACTGCTGACATTAACATGCATAACTTCAGACAAACCTGGGTACTGTGGTGGTAGCTGTTTCCTCTACATCACCACTAGATGGCAGCGTGCAGCCATTTATTGAGAGTTAGTGATTTTCCCAGCCTATTGTCACTGTCAACCCAATCTATCGAGACTAATAATAATACACCATACCTCATGCACCTGTACACATTTCAGACTGTGTTTATGCTTAACGTTTGTGTTATAATGAAAGTGTGATGTACAAGAATTTAAGATTAAACATCTATATATAAATCCAGAATTTCATCAAATAACAGTACACTGTCATGGCAATACAGGTGTGTGGATGTCACACACATTTTTGGCTTTGATTCAACAGCAGTCTATTATGGAGAATTTTAGATGTTAAACCCGTACCATGATATTCCAAACTATTCACATACTTGATTTCATAACGTGATAAAGCTGCTCTCTTTTCTTTTCTCCCTCTATCGCTCTCATTCTTTAGCTCTGTCACTCTCTCTTCACAGGGACAAGGCAACACTTTTCTGTCCCTCTGCTCCCCCATCTCTTCTCGCTTCTTATTTTAATTAACCTAATTCTCAAATAAATGTAGATCTGTCATCATTTTTGGGGTGGTGGTGCAAATTAGCCAGTAACTCTGTCTGACTAGTTTACCCCTCTCTTATCTGGGGTAACCACCTACCACCGGCTCGGAGTCTAGTTCTCAGGCTGACATGAATCACCACATTCCTATGGAAACGGGCCGTGTCTGGAGGAGGCTACCAGAGCCTGATAAACACACAGAGACAAGTAAACATCAAAAAGAAACATGGCTCACGACGGCCTTATCAGCAATCTGTTTACAGAAGGACAGAAATAACAGGGGAAGATCAGATCTTTGGGAAGCGCAGTCTTCCTCTCTGCTGCTCTGGAAATACATGCATTTAACCCACTAAAGCTATAGTCAATTATGCCTGTAATGGGGTAAAAACCCTAATCCTAACTTGTTGTCTGCATTGACTGTTTGTATGTTTAATTGTGAAATTGTTTTTTTCTCCATTGTGCCTACCAGATGCCATAAGGGAAGAAAGGTGTAGCTAGTTGTTTATGAGGAAAATATTTATTATTGAAGGCTTCCCACAGGCGTTTGACAGGATGAATATGTATGCACCGCTACAGATTCAAAACTCACCCGGGGTGAAGGACACGTTTGTTCACGTCGTTCCCCCTTCGTAACACACACACACACACACACACACACAGACACACACACACACATCTCCTGAGAAATGTGTTTCTCCTCCAAGCCGACAGCAGTGGTGGGAAACGGTTGCTGGCGTGTCACTAGGGCCTTGTTACAGGAGAGTTTTACACACACACATGCACACACATGTCAGTGAAGACACTTGCCAGCTGGTCAGCGCATGCTCTGAGTACACTTCCTGGTAATCCATCTGGCTGTGCTGCCTTGTAAATGTTAACCTGTTTTAAAGGTCTTACTCTCATCGTCTATGGCGAGTGTGATCATACAGTCGTCCTGAACAGTTGGCGCTCTCATACATGGTTCAGTGTTGCTTGCCTCGAAGCAAGCATAGAAGCCGTTTTAGCTCGTCTGGTAGGCTCATGTCACTGGGTAGCTCTCGGCTGTGCTTCCCGTTATAATCCTCCGTGATAGTTTGCAAGCCCTACCACATCCGACGTACATCACTGGGCCCGAATTCCCTGCCATCCAGGACCTCTATACCAGGCGTTGTCAGAGGAAGGCTCAAAAAATGTTTCAAAGAATCCAATCACCCAAGTCATAGACTGTTCTCTCTTCTGCCATTCATCAAGCGGTACCGGAGCGTCAAGTCTGGGACCGAAAGGCACCTAAACAGCTTCTATCCCCAAGCCATAAAACTGCTGATTAGTTAATCAAATGGCTACCCGGACTATTGACTTTGACCCTGTTTTTATTATTTATTTCATTATTTTAATTGTTTTGCACTGACTCTCTTGCACTGACTCTATGCACACTCACTAGACTCTACTCATATATACTACACTGACAGTCCAACACACAAAACACACTCTCTCTCACACACACACACACACACACACACACACACACACAGACACGCTTTCACATTCTTCACATATGCTGTTGCTACTGTTCATTATATATCCTGATTGCCTAGACACTTTTACCCCTACCTGTTAGTGAGCATTTCTCCTTTGCCCAGATAATCCATCCACTTAACAGGTGTGGCATATCAAGAAGCTGAACAGCATGTTTATTACACAGGTGCACCTTGTGCTGGGGGCAAAAGGCCACTCTAAAATGTGCAGTTTTGTCACAACACAATGCCACAGATGTCTCAAGTTGTGAGAAAACGTTTATGGCGTCATGTGGGCGAGCAGCTTGCTGATGTCAACGTTATGAACAGAATGCCCTATGGTGCTGGGGCAATGGTATGGGTAGGCATAAGCTACAGACAACGAACACAATTGCGTTTTATCAATTGGAAATTTGAATGCACAGAAGGTAGTGACGAGGCCCATTGTGATCCCATTTACTTTACGGTATTTGTGACCAAAGGATGCATATCTGTATTTCCAGTCATGTGAAATCCATAGATTAGGGCCTAATTCATTTATTTCAAATGGCTCAGTAAAAAAAAATATTTTTTATAAATTTTTATTTAGCAAATATTTGTCTTTTTAACTCAGCATTGTTGGGAAAGGGTTCGTAAATAAGCATTTCACTGTAAAGTCTACACCTGTTGTATTCGGCCCTATACAATTTTTTTATTTGACACAAACCACACACGCACACAGTCTTGTAAAAGTAACCGTGTGTGTTTTCCACAGCGGACTACATGCTAGGGACAGAGTACATGTATTAGCGTGCATTATTTCTTCACTCTTAACATATCTCTAGAGACTCATGACATTGCTGTAACCCAGGATACACATTTTCACTCATCAATTCCTGGTCTGGACCCATATTCATACAGCCAGTGTCACAGTAGGATTGTTGACCCTGTGATAGACCAGCATCCTATCCAGGGGTGTGTACAATGTACATCGAGCTGCTTCACGCTACAGAAACATGAGATTGGCTGCTGCCCTATGAGCTGTTCTTGCTCGGACATGGCTACATACTCTGGTTTGTGCTTCAAACCATTTGAACTTCTCCACGACTCTCTCACTTGTATAGAATAGAAAGGGTTAACTTGTGAAATAGTACATCATTTTGGTGGAGCTATAGGTTGGTTGGTTGATTGGTTACATTTTTTTAAATGTTAGCTTTTTGATGAATTCAGTGACAGATTAATTATTCACCTTTATTAATGAATTAACATCATGGATTTTTAAAATAATTTTCTCTGTTTTTAATTAGTGCTAAATTAATCAACCTAATTAAGCCGTGTAATAACGAGTACTCCCTCAAACCTCCCCTCATCTTTAGGTTTTCATTTATTGTTTTTGCTCCTGGACATAATGCTCTTACTGTGAGACGTCCTTAATGTGTTTGGACCCCAGGAAGAGTTGCTACTGCCTTGGCATCAGCTAATCGAGAACTATTATAAATGCAAATGTTATATATGGTATGTTACTGTAGCAAGGACTTTAATCCACATCAGGTCCTTCTTTCGTGCTACTTTGTAATTGGAAAATATATGTTTAGAGACCAAGCTTTTTTTCTGTGTGTGTACTTATGTGTTTGTTGGGTTGTGTTTTCAGGATGCCCAGATTGAGAGAGACAAGGCTGTGTTTAACATCTCAGGAGGCTGTACTGCTCTGTGTGCACTCTTTTTATTGGGAAAGCTCTATGTTGGAAATGCCGGGGACAGCAGGTGAGACACACACACACGGGTGGATTTCGATGACTAAAATATGTCTAGTGAGATCCATCTCTCTCAACTTTTCTGTTTACACTAGCCTTGGATGTGGTGTGGCCAAAGCCACATTCCGGCTTCAGGTTTGAGTTCAGCTATTAGCACACTGTAATAGTATATAGACAAACAAAATAAGGATACCAATTCAAACTATACAGGAGCTTCTCATCTAAACTAATATTGCACATAGTGTTGCACACTTGATTAATATAATGATTCACAAATGTGTGGTTATTTTAAAAAGCCTTTAATTTGCAATTTGGCTAACAGAGAAAACATGCTGTCTACTAGTATTAAGGTCATTCTTGCAGGGACATGTGGTGTGGGAGAGCCATTGTATTTTCACACACACACACACACACACACTAACAGAAATAAACACATGTTGTTTTGTTGCCCTTCAGAGCGATCATTATCCAAGGTGGAGAGGTCATCCCCATGTCTACAGAGTTCACACCAGAGTCAGAGAGGCAACGCCTGCAGTTCCTGGTAAGAGCAAGAATTAAACTACTGTATCACAACAAAGTCACTACATATGTATATGTCTCACTCATTATGTACATGTATTTTTGTCATTATTTTAAACTGCAAAAGTGTTCTGCTCTATTGTTTGAGTCAATGCTCCTCAAACGGTTTCCTAGATCTAGCTATAAGACCATGTCCCAGGGAAATATCAAGGGAAATAATTGCCTTCAGTTGATTCTCTATATTCGACTACATTTTTGAGAACTTTGAATATTGTGTTGTTGATATTTGGAAATAAAGTACAAAATGCTAATATTTTTTGCTCAGGTCTGCGTAATAGCTCCCACAGTTCCCGGTAAGTGGAGGAACTCGACTACAACCCCCTGAATCATAGCGAACTTTAGCTGTGCTTGACTGGAGCAATGGAACCAATACACTAGTCGCAAAAGTGCAAACCCCAGCCATCTAACATTCCAGGCAGAGAAAACGATCAAAGTATTTGAAAGATTTCAAATAGTATTTGAACCCAGGTCTGCTCTGTTCTTATTAAGCACAGCTGTCAGTTATCACAACATATGACTCCCTGTACAGACAGTAACTAGGCTTAACTCTCCTGCCTGGTGTCTTGGTTGGTTTAATAGACTGTGATTGAAATGCCCAGTGGATAGGAAGGCAATCTCCTCTCTCTCTCTACCTCTCTCTTTTCTCTCTGTAAAGGCCTACATGCAGCCGCACCTGTTAGGAGGAGAGTTTACACATCTGGAGTTCCCCAGACGTGTACAGAGGAAGGAGGTGGGGAAGAGGATGCTTTACCGGGACTTCACTATGTCTGGCTGGTGGGTATCTATTTATCTGTCTGGTCTGTCTCTACCCAACTGTCTCTCTGTGTCTGTCTTTCTTTCTATCTGAAACTCTCATTCTCATCCATGGTACTCAGTAAAGCTGATTGACAGGGAATGCTCTGATAGACCCAGACATTCTGTGTTGTCTGTATGAATGACAGGGACATTTCAGCTCATCAGTGATCTGGACAGAACTAGGGCCCATCACAGCTCCACATCATCTTTACTACAGAGGCAGACTGAAGGGAGGAGTGAACGAGCAAGAGGTGATTGGAGGTTTATTGGTGCTGGAGCTTTTCTCAATGCGGTTCTGTCTGTGTGCATTTAAGATGTGCCGAGGTAGAGCCGTGCTGCTCCTTATTGAATCCAGAACTGAGGATCTGTCTCACTGACTCAGACATGCCTGTGATGTATTTTTAAACAGATTCCTTTAAAAGTGGCCTCTTCTCAGGACTACAACTGGACACTAACAGACAAAAAGACGTAACTGCATTTGTGTGTGTGTCTGTCTGTGCTCCCTCACTCCCTCCACCACCTCCTCCCTCTCATGCCCAGTTGGCAGTGAGCTGGGCTGTGAGTTGATAGTGCAGATGGGGGGGTTGTTGTTAAGGATGGCAGGTGGTGGTGTTTCAAGGCTGTGTTCAGTTGATGGATGTTTAGCAGCACGCATGTTCTACATGTTCAAACACCCCAGCAGCCAACAGTGGAGGGAGGGAGGGAGACAAGGAGGGAGAGAGAGAGAGAGGAGCAGGAGATCATGGGACTCAAGCTGTCTCACTGGACTCCTGTTCTCCGAGACAAAGGGGAGGAGAGGGGCGAATCCTAGAATGTTCATCATTGTCACACATTTATTTACTGCTCTCTTTTGTCTTTCTCTCTCTTCCTTCTCCCTCTCCACATGCACTCCCCTCTTTCTTGTCTACGATGGCAGTGTGATGTAAATAGTCTATTTTTGGAGAGATACTGTAGGCCCACACCCATGTCCACTTTGGCCCTGTTTTAATTCTGAACGCACACTGCATCGATTTATAGTCTATCAAACTTGGGCAAACGGTTGTCTTAAGGTTTGCCTTTACTCTCTAATCTCACAATCTGTCTGACTGACTGCAGCTGACGGCCCCTCAATGTCACCCCACAGTTTATTGATGTGTGAGTGCCTGTGTGTGTGTTTGAGTCATGGTTTGTATACTGAGCACGTAACGCTAATGTCTCTCTCTATCACCCCAGTACACTGAGCAGTGGCCCTGCCCACTCGTAAGAGATGAGATCACTGCTCTCCTGCCCATCTATCCATCTCTCATCACCAGCAGAGTGGATGATATAGGCTAGCAGTTACTACACCCACCACCTCTCCTCCCCTCTCCTCTGTCACACACTACAGTGTGGTTGTCTGAAATAGACCACCACACTGTATAAAACCATGGTCTAATGAACAATGAAATCCACACACTGGTACATGCTCCCAGGGGTAGGTTCATTGGACAATGTTTCAACCCCAAGCTGAGTCTTCGTCAGGAAAATGAGCCTGTGAATGTCTGGTGCTGTTTGCAGCGACCATAGTGTTGTCCCTGACAGTCCCAGAGGTATGAGTGGGAGCAGGTATTATAAGGGGATTAATGTGTGTATGTCACGCTGTCACAAATGCTTTATCTCCAGCTAGACAGAGAGAGACCGAGCTCTGAGACTGGGAGCGTCCTGGTAAAACACTAACTTCACTGGGAGTCTGACTCAGTCCCCATAGGGACTAGTCTGAAGATGTCTGCTAGATGTCCTTTGAAATCATAAAGGCTGCTGGGGCTTTTCAGTATAAAGCTTTGTTTTTGTAGGTGAAATGATGGAATGAAAAGAAACCCACAGAATGAGTCAGAAAGGACCATAGATCATATTTAAGTGCTAAAGTGAAGGACAGTATTTCTGTGCTCAGCCTTACAAGTTTGTATAACACTAGATGGATACTGTAGATGTGGATGGATACTGTAGATGTGGGTGGATGGATGGATACTGTGGATGTGGATGGATACTGTGGATGTGGATGGATACTGTGGATGGATGGATGGATACTGTGGATGGATGGATACGGTGGATGAATGGAGGATACGGTGGATGAATGGAGGATACTGTAGATGGGTGGATGGATACTGTAGATGGATGGAAGGATACTGTGGATGGATGGAGGATACTGCGGGTGGATGGATGGAGGATGGATGGCTGGATGATACTGTGGGTGGGTGGATGGATACTGTGGACGGATGGATGGATGGATACTGTGGACGGATGGATGGATACTGTAGATCAGTGGTTCCCAAACTTTTATAGTCCCATACCCCTTCAAACGTTCAACCTCCAGCTGCATACCCCCTCTAGCACCAGGGTCAGCACACTCTCAAATGTTCTTTTTTGCCATCATTGTAAGCCTGCCACACACACTCCAGTACATTTATTAAACATAAGAATGAGTGTGAGTTTTTGTCACAACCCGGCTCACATGCAGGAGCAGGGCACAAATAATAATATAATAATAATCAATAATTTTACTCTTTATTTAACCATCTTTCATATTAAACCTAATTTGTTCATTGAAAATTGTGAATAACTCACCACATGTTAATGAGAAGGGTGTGCTTGAAAGGATGCACATAACTCTGCAATGTTGGGTTGTATTGGAGAGAGTCTCAGTCTTAAATCATTTTCCACACAGTCTGTGCCTGTATTTAGTTGTCATGCTAGTGAGGGCCGAGAATCCACCCTCACATGGGTACGTGGTTGCAAAAGGCATCAGTGTCTTAACAGCGCGATTTGCCAAGGCAGGATACTCTGAGCGCAGCCCAATCCAGAAATCTGGCAGTGGCTTCTGATTTAAATTAAATTTTCACAGAACCGTTTGTTGCAATTTAGATGAGGCTCTCTTGTTCAGATATCGGTAAGTGGACTGGAGGCAGGGCATGAAGGGATAAAGAATCCAGTTGTTTGTGTGATCCGTTTCAAGAAAGTACCTGCATAATTGAGCACCCAAGTAACTCCGGTGCTTCGCTGTATCACGTTTGTTCATTTGCAAACAAAAAATCATACAATGATGGAAAGACCTGTGTGTTGTCCTTGTTAATGCAGACCGAGAAGAGCTCCAACTACTTAAACAGCCTAAATGTTGTACCGCATATTGAATATAGTTGCGGAGAGTCCCTTTAATCCTAGATTCAGATCAGTCAGGTGAGGAAAAAACATCACCCAGATAGGCCAGTCGTGTGAGAAACATCATCATGCAAGCGGTCAGACAAGTGAAATTATGGTCAGTAAAGAGAACTTTAAGCTCGTCTCTTTTAAAAAAGCGTGTCTATACTTTGCCCCTTGATAACCAGCGTACTTCTGTATGTTGTAAAAAGCGTTACATGGTCGCTGCCCATATCATTGCATAGTACAGAAAATACATGAGTTCAAGGTCCTTGCTTTAACAAAGTTTACCATTTTCACTGTAGTGTCCAAAACGTATTTCAAGCTGTCAGGCATTCCCTTGGCAGCAAGGGCCTCTCGGTGGATTCTGCAATGTACCCAAGTGGCGTCGGGAGCAACTGCTTGCATGCGAGTTACCACTCCACTATGTCTCCCTGTCATGGCTTTTGCGCCATTAGTACAGATACCAACATGAGCAGCTGCTATGGTAGGTTACATACGGACGGTTAGTGGAATTCCTGCGAAAGAGTAACGGTTAATGTGACTGGATGTTAATTATTTGACTAGGTTACCTGTATTTGGCATTGTTGTTATTTCTCTGAACTCTAGATGGTTTAATTTTATTTTTGGCAGTGAAACGAGGCTACTCGGGCGAGGGGGGAAAAAACACCCAAATGTATGGCCCGGCCCCGTTGGAAAATATAAATGGACTGTTTTGAAAATGTGAAGAAAAAAAATTGAAAATAAAATGTGAATCACATTTTTATTTGGCGTACCTCTGACGGCAAGGGGTACACGTACCCCAGTTTGGGAATACCTGCAGATGGATGGATACTGTGGATAGATGGATACTGTGGATAGATGAATAGATAAATACTGTAGATGGATGGATAACATGGCCTCAGATCTAGCTCTGCATGCTGCAGAAAGTGCTGAGTGTGTGAGTCCTGCAGGCCCAGGGTGGAAGCATATGGTCTCCGAGTGGAACCAGTAATCTAAAAACCATTCCAGTCCTGTCTAACCCTCCTCTCTCTACACCAGCACAGCTGAAATGCATCTGACAAGATATGGTATGATGGCTTTCATTACCAAGCTGGTGTTTATCACATTCACATGCAGGACCAGGTGTGAATATAGAATAGAAAATCCAGTATAAATGGTGTGTGATTTGTGACCATGGGGTGGTTACTTTCGATGTGGTCATAACTGCTGCTTAGAAAGGAAGGTGGAACGTTTAACACTGAAAAAGAATGTGCATTAGTACATTGTCTTTCTTAAGGAGCCAGACGTTTTTACATTGAATGTACTATCGATGCCCAGATTCAAATGTAAGACCTTTCCTTAGCACGTGTGTAATATTTTCCAGTCTGATCTCTTGTACTGCATCTTCATCGACTCACAAGTCACATGCTGTTGAAAAATGCATGAGTGGGGGTTGTTTAAGCACTGCTTTGAGAATATGGGGGATTATACAGGGGGATCAATCAATCACCCCTCTCTACACACACACTCACACACACACAATCTGAAACAGGAAAACCATCTCATACATTCATTGGTATTTCCTACTTTGTCACAAGGGTATACTTTCGCGCAAAAAAATGTGAAGATATGTTTTCTCTCTTTGTATTGTCTGGGTGTTTCTCTTTTCTTCCTAACTCTCTCCTCAGCTCGTCTCGTCTACAGGCCCTGAGGGAGGTGGTGTATCTCCCGGGCACACTGCGTACGAACCACTGCCTGCCTGGCTGCCATAAAACAAAAACCCATTAAAGTCTCTTCTCTCCGGTGTGCAGGGCATATAAAACCATTGAGGACGACGACCTGAAGTTTCCCCTAATCTACGGCGAAGGGAAGAAGGTAAGACTGCTCTCGCCGAACCGCCTGCCTCTCTCCCTGCTCCCTGCCTGCTGATAGGGTTACTCCCACAGCCTTGTGTTGCTAAGCTGTAATCAAAGCTCCACCAGGGCACCATTAGTCAACCCAGTGTCACACTGGAAGAAGGAGCAGTTTCAGCCTGCAGGAAGGCTCACTATGGTGGCGTTACAGACCATCTTTATAACAGTCACACTGCACACACGATAAGATTGCTAGCCTATATCTTGTTAATGTGGTTCCTGAGATGCCAAGCCAAAGTCTGGTTATCACAGTTTGCTACTATGCCCATCATCTGACATGTAGGCAGTAGAGGGATGTTTCGTTAGTTGAGGACCAAGAAGATATCCCCCCAAGTGCAGTCTGTTACCACACTAACTCTCCTATCACAGTCGGCTGTTCAAGTGCCAGCCGAGGCCTGTCCCCCCTTTACAGTGGGGGAGAGAGAGATTGGTAGATGGGGCAATAGAGTGTAGGGAGAGAGGGCAAGAGATGGGTAGATAGAGCGTTAGAAGGGAGGGAGAGATGGGTAGATATGGCAATAGAGTGTAGGGAGAGAGGGTAAGAGATGGGTAGATAGAGCGTTAGAAGGGAGAGAGAGATTGGTAGATGGGGCAATAGAGTGTAGGGAGAGAGGGCAAGAGATGGGTAGATAGAGCGTTAGAAGGGAGGGAGAGATGGGTAGATATGGCGATAGAAGGGAGCGCATGGGGATGTGCTGGAGAGGAACGCCAGAGCACTTCAAAGCCTGGCACAGCATGTTGGGTTGGTACATACGCTCAACAATTAATCCCAGGATGTTTCTCCTTCCGCCCGAGGAGCTCTCTCTCACTCCCTCTCTCCCTGTCTCTCTCCATCATTATCTAGTCTCTCTTTTCATCTAGTTGCGGCATTTGCACTGCACACTGATCCAAGGTCAGGCCAACGGACTGTACAACTGCCTCCTCAATCTCTCCTCTACCTTCACTCTTACCCCCTCTTTCTTTCCTCGCCCCCCTCGGTCTCCCATTCTCTTTCTCATCTTCCTCTCTCCTCACTCTCACCGCTTCCCTCCTCTCTCTCTCTCCTCCTCACATGGCTCCTATTTGATATAGATTCAATTAGTACTGCTCCGAGCCGATAGCCCTTTTCAGAGACAGAGGCGATATGTGCAGACAGTAGCAATCAAAAGGAATTTCACACAGAGTACAAATGAGGGAGACCGTAGACTGTGCCGGCATCTCAGACTAGGGAGAGAGGCGAGAGATCGTTAAGGATTGTGTTTATGAAGATCAGAGAGAACATATCCTTGGAGGTCATCATTATTAAGGTCATGAGGCCATCATTGGTCCAGTTTTCAGTTCTGCCCTGATGAATAAGGAATCTCACAGAGGGGAGTATGATTGATTTATCTGGGCCAAGGTAAATAGAATTTCAATTTAGTAGATTATTTTAAGAGGATTCTTTTAATTCATGTTTGTTATTTCAATTCCCTATCCCGCTGAGTTGACAGAGTTGAAAAAACGGTAGAATTGACCCTGCGGTCAACACATCAAAAGACTTCAATGGATCAAATGATTCCAAACATTGGTTTGAAATAATTGTTGTTGCCAAAACAGAGTTGGGGAATGAGGATCATAGGGTCAGAGGGAGGTGATTATAGTTCCTCTCTTTGATGGTCTCGTCCCTCCACAGGCCCGTGTGTTGGCTACCATCGGGGTCACCAGGGGCCTGGGAGACCACGAGCTCAAAGTGCATGACTCCAACATCTACATCAAGCCCTTCCTGTCCTGCTGTCCCGAGGTAGAGTACTGTACTCCTCATTTTCTATTTCCTGTCTATCAATAACCTGATGGGTTTTTTAATAGTGCCGTAATCACATTCCAGTGCATCAATCCTTATTGACCTCAGATCATCATGATACAATGAGAGGAAGCCAATGCCTATGTTCCAAACAACACCCTATCCCTTTTTATAGTTCACCACTTTTGACCAGGGCCCATCAAGTCTTAAAAGAAGCTCTCACCTCCCAACCAACCCTCCACTGAACACGTACCTCCTGCCTCCTGATAGTCAGGAAGCTCTCACCTCCCAACCAACCCTCCACTGAACACGTACCTCCTGCCTCCTGATAGTCAGGAAGCTCTCACCTCCCAACCAACCCTCCACTGAACACGTACCTCCTGCCTCCTGATAGTCAGGAAGCTCTCACCTCCCAACCAACCCTCCACTGAACACGTACCTCCTGCCTCCTTATAGTCAGGAAGCTCTCACCTCCCAACCAACCCTCCACTGAACACGTACCTCCTGCCTCCTGATAGTCAGGAAGCTCTCACCTCCCAACCAACCCTCCACTGAACACGTACCTCCTGCCTCCTGATAGTCAGGAAGCTTTCACCTCCCAACCAACCCTCCACTGAACACGTACCTCCTGCCTCCTGATAGTCAGGAAGCTTTCACCTCCCAACCAACCCTCCACTGAACACGTACCTCCTGCCTCCTGATAGTCAGGAAGCTCTCACCTCCCAACCAACCCTCCACTGAACACGTACCTCCTGCCTCCTGATAGTCAGGAAGCTCTCACCTCCCAACCAACCCTCCACTGAACACGTACCTCCTGCCTCCTGATAGTCAGGAAGCTCTCAACACTCTCTTGATCTTTAATTCATCACCCTCTGAGTTCAGTCATGGTTCAGGCAGTATGCAACTACTACAGTAGATTAGCTTTTTTTTGAAGATCTCTTCTTTTGAACCTTTTTTCCTTGCCGTCTATCTGCCCTTGCTGTTGCTTTAAAGTCACAGTAAATACATGTGCAGACAGTATGTATATAAGATGGAGGTTATAAAATTGCTATGGAATCCAGCGGTCAGTGGTTTCCACGGTTTCCCATTGGGTGAACCCAAGGTCAAGGCTCTTCCTGTTGTGGGTCAAAAGTAAGATGTGGTTAGTGGGAGAGTCATCACTGTTTTACAGTATGATGTCTCAATTTCGAAATCTCCCTTGAACTGTATTGTGAAACAGATTCGTAAGATTGTGTCTCCCATTGCTGGTTATTATTCCAGTCAGAGGTTGATAAGACAATATTTTTTGCATATAGCCTTTCGACTGATTCTTTCACAACCACTATTACAACACCGTCTTCATGTAGTGTTTGTTCAGTGACTGACTAGCACTGCCAGTTTGTTTGAGGTGACGTGATATGCCTCCTATGGAGGAACAACATAGCAACATGTCCATGGTTATCACCATAACAGTACTCCCTCTACCAGCACATTGAAACAACAATACTTCAAACCATGGCACTTTGTACAAAGACCAAAGCCAGGGGCATTACTTACTGCTCTCTGATTGTGACATACTGCAGGATGCCTTTTGATTATACCAGATACTTGAAGAGCGTGTGCTGTAGCAGTGCTAGTAGATGGAGTAGCGCTGATCTATGCATTTACACCACACACACACACACCTTATTCACATAAGTATTCAGACCCGTTGCTAATGAGACCAGAAATTGAGCTCAAGTGCGTCATGGTTCCATTGATCATTCTTGAGATGTTTTTACAACACCTGTGGTAAATTCAATTGATTGGACATGATTTGGTAGGGCCCACACCTGTCTATATAAGGTCCCACAGTTGACAGTGCATGTCAGAGCAAAAACCAAGCCATGAGGTCAAAGAAATTCTCCTAGAGCTCCTAGACAGGATTGTGGAATGTGGGGAAGGTAACCATAAAATATCTGCAGCATTGAAGGTCCTCAAGAACACTGTGGCCTCCATCATTCTTAAATGGAAGAAGTTTTGAACCACCAAGACTCTTCCTAGAGCTGGCCGCCGAGCCAAACTGAGCAATCAGGGGATAAGGGCCTTGGTCAGGGAGGACCAAGAACCTGATGGCCACTCTGACTGAGCTCCAGAGTTCCTTTTGTGGAGATGGGAGAACCTTCCAGAAGGACAACCATCTCTGCAGCACTCCAACAATCAGGCCTTTATGGTAGAGTGGCCAGATGGAAGACACTCCTCAGTAAAAGACACATGACAGCCCACTTGGAGTTTGCCAAAAAACACCTAAAGGACTCTGACCATGAGAAACAAGATTCTCTGGTCTGACGAAACCAAGATTGAACTCTTTGACCTGAATGCCAAGTGTCACGTCTGGAGGAAAACTGGCACCATCCCTACGGTGACGCATGGTGGTGGCAGCATCATGCTGTGGGGATGTTTTTCAGCGTCAGAGACTGGGAGACTAGTCAGGATTGAGGGAAAGATGAACGAAGCAATGTACAGAGAGATCCTTGATGAAACCCTGCTCCAGAGCACTCAGGACCTCAGACTGGGGCGAAGGTTTACATTCCAACAGGACAACGACCCTAAGCACACAGCCAAGACAATGCAGGAGTGGCTTCAGGACAAGTCTCTGAATGTCCTTGAGTGGCCCAGCCAGAGCCTGGACTTGAACATGATCGAACATCTCTGGAAAGACCTGAAAATAGCTGTGCAGCAACGCTCCCCATCCAACCTGACAGGATCTGCAGAGAGGAATGGGAAAAACTCCCCAAATACAGGTGTGCCAAACTTGTAGCATCATACCCAAGAAGACTCATGGCTGTAATTGCTGCCTAATGTGCTTCAACAAAGTACTGAGTAAAGGGTCTGAATACTTATGTAAATATGATATTTCAGTTATTTATTTATTTCAATTTGCAAAGATTTATGAATGCCATTATGGGGTATTGTGTGTAGCTTTAACTTCCTTCATACTGGGAACAGAGACATAAAAATGTTTTCTACAAGTTCTTCTGACTCTGGGGAAGTAGATAAAGCGCCTGATTGCCAAAATCCAGAAGTATCCCTTTAAGACCACACCGGTCTTAAAGGGATATTGTGTGGAGGGAGACGGTGTTACAAATTGTGTCGTGCATACCTCTGAATGATGTTGATTTTCTATCACCATTAATGGCCTAAAGTGCAGACCGGATGTGTCTGTGATCTTCTATTTTCTCTGTAATAACATCACTATTACCCCCCTCTCTCCCCATCCACAGGTCAAAGTGTACCCTCTGACGCAGTATGAACATGGGGTGGATGACGTCCTGGTGATGGGGACAGATGGGCTGTGGGACGTCCTATCCAACCAGGACGTTGCCGAGGCAGTCACTGGTTTTCTTGCCAACTGTGGCCCTGACGACCAGTATAGGCATGTTCTACGCTCCATGTTCCGCTCATACTACTGTAGCCCAGCTGCTAACAGACAGATGCTGTGGTCAAATCACACTCACCTCGCTCTTATTTGGAGAGGATATGCTTCTTACAGTATCTCGCTGTAATTACACATATTTTAAAAGTATTTTCTGAAGTCGATGAAGAGCTTATGAGACTAGTAACGTAAAGGTTCCTTTCTTGAGGATCCCATGGCATAATGGTTGATTTAAGTGATAACAACATTGAAATCATTTCTGAAATGTCCTACCCCTTTCTTAGTTTGGGGTTAAGTAAACTCCAGATGACTGGTGGGAGAGTATAGAGAATAGAGACTTTCTAAAGTGTAGGTTATAATGTCATCATTCTCTTGCTCTTTGTTCACACACTGTATGGAGATAGGGCAGACGATTACAACTAACTATGTCAAAGTATAGTGTCTTCTAACTGTCTTTTGTCTCTTCCATTGTGACCCAGGTACACGATGGCAGCTCAGGACTTGGTGATGAGGGCACGGGGGGTCCTGAAGGACCGAGGCTGGAGGATAGCCAACGAACGTCTGGGCTCCGGAGACGACATCTCTGTCTACATCATCCCTCTGAGGTACGGCAACCTGCAGACCTAGCCGTAGCCCAGGCCCAGCTCACCACACCACCACCCACCATGGGACTCGAGACAGGTTCTGTGTCCAAAATGACACCCTATTCCCTATATAGTGCACTACTTTAGGCCAAGGCCATGACAAGTATTGCATTATATAGGGAATAGGGTGCAATTGTAGGCTTCTCCCAACCGGCAGACCTAGCTAAGGTCCAGCTCACCACCCACCATGGGACTCTAGACAGGCTGCCCCCCTCTACCATCTATCCTATCCCCTCTGTCCTAAAATCAATGCCCTGGTGCTCACACAGTGCTTCATCCCGAACGGTTTTCCTGAGGAAACAAAATGGCTGCTGGTTGCTGTACAGTACAGGGTAGCATGATTGTTCTTGTCTCTTGTGAAAGGAAGGAAACTCTCAGGATGTTCCAATATACAGTACCTTCAGTTTCTTCTTGTGTTTCTGTGCTGCAAGGGAACAAAGGACAATTTTGGATTTAAAGGCCCACCGGGGCCATGTATTTAGAGTAATTCATAACCAACCCTTTGTTTTTCAGTAGGCTACGGCTCCTGCATTGCCAAATATTTTCTGATGCAATGGAAGAGTATTGCTTTCACAAAGGCAATACTTTTCTTATGGATATCGCATGGGGAAAGACGAAGGGACTCTCTTTCAAAGTGCAATGCTTTATGGGATTGTTTTTTATCCTTTTTAGATGAGATATTGTTACTATATTACTGATTATGAACAAGTAAAAATGCTTAGAAATGAATGGATTTTAGATATCCATGCTGTACAGTGTAAAGAACCTGTTTTGAGTTGTCTGTATATACTGTACGTTATGAAACCTCTCCTGTCCCTATGATCCATTACGTACATAAGTCACTGACCTAGACAGTACAATCCTACCACAGACAAACTATAGCGTTCAGCTTTCAGAACTATTGTTTGGGTGTTCCTCCCCAAGTGTAAGGTGAATGAAGTCAGTCTTATGGTCGTTTTATTGCCAGTGACAATGTTCATCTCTCATTGTTTATTTTTTCTTAATTTTGACAGGTTTGTTTTTTCTTTGTCATTGCGATGACCCTGAAATAGGATTTACTTAAAGGATGTGAAGAAACACATTTTATACATAATTGTGAAACAGCTACCTCATGTTTTTGCTTTGTTTTAAACAAGATATCCAATCCCTTGCCCCAGTTGAACCTTTTATTTTCCTATTTGTCAAATACTTGTTTGCATCATCCTGTTTGCGTGCTCGTTTACTTTTCAAATATGAAACAGCCATTCCTTAATTAATTGTCACTAGTTTTCATACAAATATAGCTTAGTTTAGCTCTGTAACAAAATATTAGGAAAAGTGTTCTGTATAGAGACATGAATAGGATGTAAAATGGGTCAAGTTTACTGAATGTTCTTACAGCTGAGTCCTAAATTGAGACATGGTTGTCATTTTATCTTATTGAGACAAATGCTTGATTTATGCAAAAGTTCAAGTTACGAGTGTGGATCTCTCATATGAACATTCAGTTCTTGAAGGCTAGAATTACATCCCTAAAGCAGATACATTGATTAGCAAGTGTTTGGGAGAAACACATGAGATTAAATTGAATGCTGGTATGAAAACTGTGGCTCTCTGTTTTTTGTTGTTTTTAAGTGATCTTTACTTGTAGTTTACTGAACATGTGTCACAACTCAGGGAGCTATGTGACCAATTCTCATGCCGGATGCTATACAGAAAATGTGTCTGTACCAGAGGAGGCTGGTGGGAGGAGCTTTCGGAGGACCGGTTCATTGTACAGACTGGAATGGAATAAATGGACTGGTATCAAACATGGAAACCAGGTTTGACACTGTTCATTCAATGCCATTCCAGCCAATACAATGAGCCTGTCCTACAGCTCCTCCAACCAGCCTCCTCTGCTCTGTACAGGAATTCTTATTTTATCCTGAATCCTTTTGTTATTATGCAGTCTGGTATTTACACTTTGCTGAACAATACTCTGCAAACTAACCATTTAGGGCATTAACCTGAATCGATTGCTGTTCAGATACAGTATGAAGGATGTACAGTGTATTCTTGTGTTTCCACCTCTTCCATTTTCTGGATTAGAAAATGGAGGATGTAATGCCAGGTGAACTTCCTTTATTCAATGCAGTATGATGACAATGTTCCTGGATGTCCAGTCATGAACTACGCTAATGGACATTGTACACATCTCTCCTACTGCCGTGGGACCTCTACTGATGCCACTGGCGCTCTAAAAACACTCACACAGTCACTGTGATGTCAGAATTTGGGACTTGCTAGATGTCGTTTTAAGTTGATTCATCTCTGAGTTGTTTAAAAACGTTGTTAGGGAGGTGTTGATGTGTGTGTCGCTGACTAAGACCGCACTGTTTCTAATCCAATCAAATTAGTCTAGTCATGGCCTAATCCATGTTAATTTGTGTCTGTTCCTTTTAATGTATTTGGCATGTTTATTTTAAAGCTGTTTCAAAGTGTTTTTGTTCTGATAACACAAACTTTACTCATCTATTTCTCTGACTGACCTGCTCATTGCAGAAAGAGGCCCAGGGCTCTATTCAGTCTGGATCACCGAAGCGTTACAGATTGTGTGATAGAAATGTAAAGGTAATTTCCAATTGAGCCGATTTAAGCAGTGTTTACCGTGAATGCAGTCTCTGCTAGTGTGGGAACATTGGCTTTACATTTCAATCACACTGTAACGCTAAACTTACTCAATACAGTTGAAGTCGGAAGTTTACATACACCTTAGACAAATACATTTTAAACTCAGTTTTTCACAATTCCTGATATTTAATCCAAGTAGAAATTCCCTGTCTTAGGTCAGTTAGGATCACCACTTTACTTTTAAATGTGAAATGTCAGAATAATAATAGAGGGAATGTTTTATTGATTTCATCACATTCCCAGTGGGTCAGAAGTTTACATACACTCAATTAGTATTTGGTAGCATTGCCTTTAAATTGTTTAACTTGGGTCAAACGTTTCAGGTAGCCTTCCACAAGCTTCCCACAATAAGTTGGGTGAATTGTGGCCCATTCCTCCTGGCAGAGCTTGTGTAACTGAGTCAGGTTTGTAGGCCTCCTTGCTTGCACACACTTTTTCAGTTCTGCCCACACATTTTCTATAGGATTGAGGTCAGGGCTTTGTGATGGCCACTCCAATACCTTGACTTTGTTGTCCTTAAGCCATTTTGCCACAACTTTGGAAGTATGCTTGGGGTCATTGTCCATTTGGAAGACCCATTTGCGACCCAAGCTTTAACTTCCTGACTGATGCCTTGAGACGTTGCTTCAATATATCCACATAATTTTCCTCCCTCATGATGCCATCTATTTTGTGAAGTGCACCAGACCCTCCTGCAGCAAAGCACCCCCACAACATGATGCTGCCACCCCTGTGCTTCACGGTTGGGATGATGTTCTTCGGCTTGCAAGCCTCCCCCTTTTTCCTCCATACATAACGATGGTCATTATGGTCAAACAATTCTATTTTTGTTTCACCAGAGGACATTTCTCCATGTGCAGTTGCAAACCATAGTCTGGCTTTTTTATGGCGGTTTTGGAACAGTGGCTTCTCCCTTGCTGAGCGTTCTTTCAGGTTATGCCGATATAGGACACGTTTTACTGTGGATATAGATACTTTTGTACCTGTTTCCTCCAGCATCTTCACATGGTCCTTTGCTGTTGTTCTGGGAATGATTTGCACTTTTCGCCACAAAGTACGGTCATCTCTAGGAGACAGAACGCGTCTCCTTCCTGAGCGGTATAAGGGCTGCGTGGTCCCATGGTATTCATACTTGCGTACTATTGTTTGAACAGATGAACGTGGTACCTTCAGGCGTTTAGAAATTGCTTTCAAGGATGAACCAGACTTGTGGAGGTCTACCATTTTTTTTCTGAGGTCTTGGCTGATTTCTTTTGAATTTCCCATGATGTCAAGCAAAGAGGCACTGAGTTTGAAGGTAGGCCTTGAAATACATCCACAGGTACACCTCCAATTGACTCAAATTATGTCAATTAGCCTATCAGAAGCTTCTAAAGCCATTCAACCAAGTGTATGTAAACTTCTGACCCACTGGAATTGTGATTAAGTGAAATGATCTGTGTAAACAATTGTTGGAAAAATGACTTGTCATGCACAAAGTAGATGTCTTAACCGACTTGCAAAAACTATAGTTTGTTAACAAGAAATTTGTGGAGTGGATGAAAAATGATTTTTAATGACTCAAACCTAAGTGTATGGAAACTTCCGAATTCAACTGTATGTATTGAATAGAGCCTGAAGCAGAATGTAAACATAATTGTAAATAAAATGTAAAGGATACTTCTAGAACAATTCTCTCCTTTGTACTACTGTATGTGCTCTACATGGTTCTTAAGCCCCAAGTAAAGAAATGAAGTAAACAGGCATTTGTAATGTTTTGGAAAATGCAAAGAAAATAATTTGAAGGATTGCTTTTCAAATGGATTAAAAATACTATGAGCTGATTCTGAAGCCTTTTCTTGTAAATGTTTCATAAGGAACTGTTTACAAAGGGTACACTCATTAACACAAAGTACCATTGTGTCTACAGTATTTACCACAACAGATTTAGATAGTTCTATATATCAGATGGATACAGTAGACATACTGATGTCGGAAGCCTTTGTCCAGTGTTCAGCTCTCAATCCCCAGACTGCACTAAGTGTTTTGCTTTAGACAGATGGAAGGTGCTACAAGAGGTGGTGATTGATTTCTGGGTAGAGCAGTGCTCTAGTGAGCCCTATATGGCAGGTTGGGCCCCTGGGGGAGCAGACATCTGGAGGGAGGGAGGCGGTCGACTGGCTGGATGCTCTGTTACCAGGGCTCTCCATTTGTCTTTCTGTTATTCCTCACATGGTGACTCCTTGCCTTTTTCTTACCTGTATTGGAAGAGTAGGTTCAAGGTTCCTCCCCTAAGACCTTTTTCTCCAATGCATTTGAGGAATCGAGGGGAATATGAATTGAGAAATAACCCATCACAGCACTGCCCCCGCCTCCCCACCACCACCAATCACACACAGCCAGGGAACTAGAGCAGCTTAGCAGGGGCACCCTGGTGTGTCTGTGCCCTCAGTGCACTCATTGTGACACAGTGTCATGATACTCAACTCCCTGTCAGAGTCCCATGGGGTGAGGGGTAGGCCGATCAGTTAGAACAAATCCCCAACTGGCAGATGAAGCTTCTGCGAGGGAGAAAGGAAGGCTCGTGAGAGACTGGGGGATCGTATGATACCCATGCAACTGTCCACACCTTCGGGTTTGTATGTAATATATTTTTGTCAATGTCTATACGGAACAAAAATATAAACGCAACATACAACAATTTCAAAGACTTACTGAGTTACAGTTCATATATGGAAATCGGGCATTTGAAATAAATGATTTCTGCCCTATCTATGGATTTCACATGACCGGCAATACAGATATGCATCTGTTGATTGAAGATACTTTAAAAAGTAAAAAATGAAGGGGTGTGATCAGAAAACCAGGCAGTATCTGTTGTGCCCAACATGTCCCTCATGTAGTGCGACACACCTTCTCAAAGAGTTGAGGCTGTTGATTGTGGCCTGTGGAATGTTGTTCCACTCCTCTAAAATGGCTGTGCGAAGTTGCTGGATATTGGCGGGAAATGGAACACGCTGCCGTAGATGTTGATCCAGAACATCCCAAACATGCTCAATGGGTGATATGTCTGAGTATGCAGGCCATGGAAGAACTGGGACTTTTTCAGCTTCCAGGAATTGTTTACAGATCCTTGCGACATGGGGCCGTGCATGATCATGCTGAAACAGGAGGTGATGGCGGTGGATAAATAGTATGACAATGGGCCTCAGGATCTCGTCACAGTATCTCCGTGCATTCAAATTGCCATTGATAAAATGCAATTGTGTTCGTTGTCCGTAGCTTATTCCTGCCCATACCATAATCCCACAGCCACCATGGGGCACTCTGTTCACAACGTTGACATCAGGAAACCGCTCGCCCACATAACACGATGCACGTGGTCTGTGGTTGTGAGACCGGGTTGGACATACTGCCAAATTCTCTAAAATGAAGTTGGTGGCGGCTTATGGTAGAGAAAGTAACATTAAATTCTCTGGCAACAGCTCTAGTGGACATTCCTTCAGTCAGCATGTAAATTGCCCACTCCCTCAACTTGATATATCTGTGGCATTGTGTTGTGTGACAAAACCTCACATTTTAGAGTGGCCTTTTGTCCCCACCATAAGGTGCACCTGTGTGATGATCATGCTGTTTAATCAGCTTATTATGCCACACCTGCCAGGTGGATGGATTATCTAGGTAAAAGATAAATGCTCACTAACAGGGATGTAAACTAATTTATGCACAACATTTGAGAGAAATTAGCTTTTTGTGCATATGGCACATTTATGGGATCTTTTATTTCAGTTTATAAAACATGCAACCAACACTTTATATGTTGTGTTCATATTTTTGTTCAGTGTACATACATGTTGAGCATTATAAAGCGTATTGTCTGAGCATACTACACCACAGAGAGAAAGTTTAGAATATTATGTCCTTGCCCTGTCTGAAAGTAAAGTTCCACTTATGTCAATATTCATAAATGGGAAATGTACTTGAGTCCAACTGCATTTGAGATGAAGGCTAATATTCAATTTGGATGGATTCCACTGATTCAGAAAATTCTGCTTTGTATTCCAGAGAATAAGCCAAGTTGTACTCTTACACAAGCAGCCCAATTCAGTTTTTGTTTCACCAATCAGATTAGCTCTGAAAAAGATCTGATGTGAAAAGATCTGATGTGATTGGTCAAAAGACTAATTAGTGGAAAATATTTGAATTGGGCTCTGTGTAAACGCAGCCTAATACAGGATTGAAGAGAGTGTGGCAATAAGAGAAAGGAGTCTTACCACACCTGAAGTTCATAGATGGAATAGTTTAGACTTTAGACCAATTAGTCAGCCTTTGCTGAACTGCAAGTTTTCCACCTGGCTGGTGAGGTCTTATTCAGAACTGAACACTCCAGGAAATGTTCTGGAATGTTGAGGCAGCCTATCATAATGGATCTTTAACCCTCTAAATATTGTATTATCAAACACATCATTCATTTGAGAAAGCATACACTTAATTCACTGCTAGCTGCCATCTTGTTTCTGAGTAAATTCATGTTTGATTAGTGGAATCATATTGAATGAGGTTGTGGAGAGTAGTGAGGGTTTATGGACCACCAGTGACCATTACTATAACAGTATTGTTCTTGTGGAATTAACTCACTGCATAACTATGTTCCAGAAGTCTTATCTGGACACAGTGATTAAAAGAAACACACGCACAAACACACCCATCCACCCACGTATACACGCACGCATGCTCGAACGCAAACACACGCAATCTGTAGTGGATCTCAAAGTGCTGTGTCTGACACTCCCAGGCCCTCTGCAGGAGTCTGAGAGCCATCTGGTCCATACAACCCTTACTCCACAAATTCCCACCAATTCCCATAGTCAGGCCAGCATTGATCTGGCAGTCCACTCCTACTCTCCCCACGCGAATGTGTGTGGTCCAGATTGTAAGGCAGCGATGACACAGTTAGTCAGCCCTGTCTGTGGGTGGGTTGTTTTTTCCAAGGTCATCACATGGCACCGAAGCAGAGGACAGAAGTAACCAAGGTAGTAGTTAGCTGACTGGGCAAGACAAGGGTCCATACTCATCATCCCTGCCTGCCACTGTGAATGCGATGAGGTAGAGGTACACACAGTAAGCACCTTTACCACCAATAACTGGATCAATGACTGTATAGGGAAACTGGGTAGATATTGAGAGGAAAGCTAAAGGGAAATAGGAGCAGAGTTGGTGTAAAGGACCAAATGTTTCACATGTAAGGCATGTGAGCTATGAGCAGAATCATTTAGTAAGAGTAGATAGACTGTGTTTACAGTTCCTTATCGTTTCACTGAGTTATTATACTGAACAAAAATGCAACATGCAACAATTTCAAAGATTTTGCTGCATTACTGTTCATATAAGGAAACCAGTCAATTGAAATAAATTCATTAGGCCCTAATAATCTATGGATTTCACATGACTGGGCAGAGGCGCATCCACTTGGGAGCCAGACCCAGCCAATCAGAATACATTTTTCCCCACAAAAAACATTTATTACAGACAGAAATACTCCTCAGAACCCCCCTCAAACGAACCTGCAGGTGAAGAAGCTGGATGTGGAGGTCCTGGGCTGGCGTGATTACATGTGGTCTGCGGTTGTGAGGCTGGTGGGATGTACTGCCAAATTCTCTAAAATGAAGTTGAAGGCAGCTTATGGTAGCGAAATGAACCTTAAATATCTGGCAACAGCTCTGGTGGACATTCCTGCAGTCAGCATGCCAATTGCATGCTCCCTCAAAACTTGAGACATCTCTGGAATTGTGTTGTGTGACAAAACTGTATATTTTAGAGTGGCCTTTTATTGTCCCCAGCACAAGGTGCATCTGTGTAATGACCATGCTGTTTAATCAGCTTCTTGATATGCCACACCTATCAGATGGATAAATTATCTTGACAAAGGATCAAATGCTCACTCACAGGGATGTTAACAAATGTATGCACATTTGAGTGAAATAAGCTCTTTGTGCGTAATGGAAAATGTCTGAGATCTTCAGCTCACGAAACATGGGATAACGCGTTCCATCTTGCGTTTATATTTTTATTCAGGAGAGATGCACTATATCATTACGTCCACTTGGGTTTGTGCTGTAAGTCAACACTACACACTACAGGTTCACGACCTAGCTGAGGCATTAGCAGCTGGGAAAACCAGCATCCCCCTTCTCACCCTGTAAGTGGTAATGATGCACTGCAAATGACATGAGTTACAGTACCAGTGTTGATGTAGCACTATACTCTGGTGAAGGCATGAAACCACTGCCTCGACCTGCAGAATCAGCTACAAGGCCAGAAAGGAACTACAGCTTACAAAAAAGTTTTAAAAATGATAGACTTCACATATTTCTTGGATTGCCGCCACGGCTTTTCCTTTTGTCTATGTGTAACCCTTGTTATTTTGGTGCTTTGAGAGGAACAGTCCATATGGACTTGTCTTAGGAAACATTTTTCGTTGACTAGTGTTACTTCCCATTGACTAGTGTTACAGTGTTGTGCAATGTAAAGGCATGTGGGGTGTGTAGTTCACACCCAGAGGCAGATGGTCCTGTCCGGTCCGACAGAGGAAGGTGCGGCAGTGGAGGCTGCGGCAGCCGGATCCGTTCCAGGATGCAGCTGTGACGATAATCATCGGAGGGAGCAGGCTGATTTTCCACCGGGAAGTGGCTCTAATTTACTGCCTTGGGGCCTGAACGGCCTGAAGCTGATTTATCTGCAGCCGACTCAAATGGGAACCTCCACACAAGATGGATGACTGGGTCTGGATAGGCCAAGCTAGAGAGGCTCCATAACTCCTACATTACCATATAGCTATCCGCACGGCCTCTTTCTGACTGCTCCTTCACTCACTGTACCATCTGTGAGACACACTCAGGACAAGGGGAAAGTCTGCTCTCACAACACTTCCATGTTATATCAGTACTGATGGGAATGGTGCAGCCAGCTCAGTCAGTGTATACAAAAGAGATGGAAACTAAGGGTTACTTAAGTCAGGACAAGTAAATGAGTGTTCAATATAGTTGTTGTTACCTCTGAAGGGGACGACATCATCTGGGGATCATGAAGGGACAGAAATGGGCAAAGGGAGGCAGCCAGTCATGGCCCTGCAGAATACTGTATTCTCCACACACTACCCTTCCAAAGCCCCAATACTAAAAAGGTGCTGGTGTGAAAAAAAATTGCCCCAAGTTGTTAACATAAACCTGCCCAGGTACATATTGCAGCTTGTCAGTGTAGGAAGGTCAAGTGTAGTAGGATCCAATCTTCAGTCAGCACAGCAGCTTCACAGAGCACAACAGTCAGTCTGGCACCCTATTCCCTATATAGTGCACTACTTTTGACCATGACCCATTGGGCTTTGGTCAAAAGTAGTGCACTATATAGGGAATAGGGTGCCATTTCACACAGCCACGGTCTCGGCTGAGACTGGCAGCTCTGAACTCCTGCAGTTTCAGGGACGCATTACCCAGGCCAGTCTCCATCCACCACGAGACTCGGCTGCCATACTGATTCAGGACTCAGCACAGCACAGGGCAGGCAGATGATACTGTGTACAGTTGGCCAGCAGCTAGCTATCTCAGTTAGGGTTTAAAAGGGTAACTCACAATGCATGACCCATATCAGTAAACTGCAGCCAGCCAGACAGTCACAACTCAGTTTAGAGACACATGGTAAAGCCGTGTGCTGAGCAGCATTAGCAAGCTGGATCATGTGTAAGTTCTCCGTACAGTAGTTTACATACTGTGCCTGTCTGTGGCACATCTGATGATGATTTAATTGAGTCATCAGACTACGAGGTCAGTCAGTTGTGCCAAAGGAACAACACTGTATAACGCTGCACATTTTTCTATCAACGTGCCTTGGCTAAAATTGGCCAACTGCCTTTAGACGTTTACGTACAATAAGGTGTCACGTGTTGGAGTATAGCTACCACTCACCAGTGACTTAACGTATGCTAAACATCAACAAAGGACGTCATGGTTAGCCATATACCTAGCCTGACTGGCTGTCTGTAGGCTGTAGCAGGCCAGTTTTACCAGTGGGCAGTAGAGGAGCCACGTCACAACTCGCTCTCTCTTCATAGCAACAGCACTATCCATCACCCATCATACATGCTTTCCAGATTGAAGAGAGACGCAGCACTTTGCCTAAGGGTAAAACCAAATAGCTGTATATATAAAAATACTTCTTTGCTTCACATTTTTATCCCTGGTGTACAATCAACCTTTATTGAAAATGAGTATCTATTTTTGCAGGAAAATCATTCATGGCAGCCTAGATAATATCACATTTTAAAAATGCAACCAAATCAAAATAAAAAAATATTTTAAAAAAAATCGATGAAATGTGAAATGCTCAAAATTACACACAGGCAGCTTTCCCCCCTTGAATAGCATTTTATTTGAGTTAAAAACCATAACTGCTGCCACTTCTGGAACCTTCATAGCCAAGACAAAACGGAAGGAATGTTGCAACAATGTAACAATACAGCGGCTAGACTACTTTCACAGCTCCATTGTAACAACGTAGCTGTTATAACATTAACATCATATATTTAGATTTACCTTTTAAAGCAAATAAACAGGAAAATCCTCGGCTTGAAGTCGAATACCAGCACTGGCAAGGCAGTAGCTTGCGCAGTCATCTCCATAGCGGGAAATGTCATAACCCAACCAACAGCACAAACTACTACCTCAGCCAGTACATGGTCAAATGCCGATAGAAACACACTGAAATAGCAGAAATCACAACTGCCAATTATAACGAATACATTTTTCTTCTATAATTCCGACCTTATACGTACGGTTCCAGGCGCTTGGGGCTGGTTATGTTCATCTGATCTCCTGAGCAGTGAGCAGACGGTCGTATCATGGGCAGAGTTGAAATATGAGGGGAAACCCCGCCCAAGACCTCCCCCAGTCTACTCCTCCCCTTTCCCCTGTGCACCAGACAACCTGCGGTCGTTTCCCTCATATGACCTAACCTCAAGATCCAGTTTGTCGCAAGAATGGAAGAATTCACAAGCCTTGCGCGACTGTTACCGTGAATAAGGTACATAGTCTCAACCAAATATAATTCTTGAGTTGCACGATAATATGGCTACATTCCAGAAGGGATATCTTATTGTTTTTGGCTCAGGGAACAGAGAAAATGTGCAGTTTTATACATAGCATTATACTATTAAATTACTAGAGGGGAATTGTCATAAACCCTCAAAGTTCCAGAAAGGACTGAAAATGGCAGCCATATTGGTTAGGGAGAAATCCAAACCAGTCTCATTGGAATGAAGGCAGTAGAGGCGCAATCCTGATTTACTTATGCAGAAAAATAAAAGTAATATCAAAAATGTGCCTAATAGAATTATTGTCAACCTAAAATATTGTAATATAACTATAAATACAGTTTATACAGGTTGTATACACATTTTCTGTAAAAAGATTCTAAAATATGGTAAACAAAAAACGTAACATTATGGTCTTTCTTGGAAAGCGTTGAGTGTTATATGATACAATATCAGGACTTGTTGCATTTACAACTTGGTGATAGGACTTAGACAACTGATTTGAGCCAGTGTATGGCTGTAGATTGACAGCATTGTTTGAATGGAATGTAGGCATATTTGCAGTTGATATTTCTAATTATGGAATTATTCCTAAAACTGTCTGACTAGCTAGCTAACAAACATACAGTGCAGATATATTTTTCATATGAATTATTTTATACAATATTTTATCACATCACTGGCAAACCATGGATGACCATCTCCCTGACCTTCTACTATTCTTAGTCCTCATTCTATGGTCATGACACTCATTCATCAGAATTCCTCTGATATGTCATTTCCTGAAAAATGATTCAGGAGGTTAGTCGTTTAGGATTGTGGGAAATGTATTTTCTACACTCAAGTCAGCAAGCTCTGCCACAATCTCAGATGCTTAAGAAAATGAGACAGAGCAACATACAAGTCAATTACAGGGTTAAGGACAGGACATCACCGAGGCACAAACAGAAATCATTTAATTGTTTGTAGAACTCTCCCATTTATTTTATACAGACAAGTACCCTTCTCAGGTCAGCTAAAAGATGACATGGAATGTTACAGTAAGATTTGGAATAAAATCCTAGATGTTAAAAACTTCACAAAAGGTAATCATCTTTCCCCCTCTCAATCTTTTTAAAGGTCCATATAGCCCCAGTACTTTTAGTTTTTTCTTAATTACATCAACACTAACCACACACTGTACATCGACTCGATTCAAGAAATCAAAATAAAACAAACGAAAACACTGCAATTGTTTTACTGTAGCAGTTAATACACAAGTCCAGCCAGTCAGAATGAGAGGTGGTATCAACCAGCGTGTATTAGAAGCATACATTGATGATGTCGTGTGTAGCAAGTCAGAGTTGTCGTTGTGGACCGAGCAGTTGCCGGGGGAGCTCAGTTGCCACTGGTTACTGTCTGTTAGATGGGCTCATATGAAGTAAAAGAGTCCGTCCGTCTATCCTTCCATCCACTTGTGTGAAGAAGTGTGTGTTTGGGTCTCAGGAGGACACATTCATTATGAATTCCTTCATTATAAAAAGGGGTTGGAACAGTCAGGACTCTCCGTTTTGTACTCTGGAGACAGGGGGCTGCATAAAGTCTTTGAAGGGACCCATGGCCTCCTTCAGCGCTGAGCTGACCTCAGAGGAGGAGCAGGTGATGCACTCCACCAGGGTAGGATACAGTGCAATGACCTGGGCCCACGTGGTCCCATCCACTGTAGGACACACACACACACACACACGGCATGGAATGCGGTGGGGAAAGAGAAAGTCAGAAGAGATGCAATGTGGGGATAGGAGAGGAAGGAGGGCAGAGGAGAGGAAGGTGGACAGAGGAGTGAGAAGAGAAGGAGAGAAGAGGAGGGCAGATGAGAAGACGGGAGGAGTGGAATGGAGAGGATGGCAGAGGAGAAGAGGAAAGGGAAGAAGATGCAGAGGGAGAAAGAAGGGAGAGGAGGGGAAAAGGAGAGAGCCACAGAGACAGATGTGAGAGAGAAAGCAATTAAATAAATCATTATTTTTATGGAAAGCCAGAGGGAAATATAAATGACTTTTTGTCTGGATAAATGAGGTTATAAACAACCTCAAGGGCACTTTGAATGCCTTACTTTTGCCTCTGATTCCAAAAATCAAACATTGTAAATTGACCTAACAGGGTACACACAAATCAGATATAAATTGCATTTGCAAACATTCCCCATTGTACTGTGACACAAATTAATAATGATTGAAACCAGGTTTCCATCCAACCTTATTATGTGATTAAAGTACATTTCGGATAAAACATTTCACGACAGGCAAACTTTCCAAATGTCGACAAAACTAAATACGCTAGACAAGGCGGGATCTTTATGTGTCTGTAAAATTAATTATGTGAAAAAATGGTGGTGGAATCATCTTTATCTGCAAATATTTATATAATAACCATCATATCGAAAGTAAACTTGGAAGTCACGCAATGACATCTCGTGTGGTCGTCCGACTACGACTCAGGAAAGCATGCAATTTATTAGGCTACAGATTAAATAAGGTATGATGAACTTCAACGGGTGGTAAAAGTGCACGATGAGCTTGATGCTCCTAACAAATAAATATTGAGGGTCTTATTCTGGTGACATGATGATCGATGCTTGGCTACTGTTTGAAAAATAAAAATAATCTCCCTCTTTTGTCCATAATAATCTCATCATGTAGGCAAACCTACCCACACCGTATCTGCCAGCTGTTGGCAAGTGTACATGTGCCAAGACCAGAGTGGGCACATTCCCTAAATAACAATTTCATTTTTTCAAAACCATCAGTAGAGTTGAAAATGTGATGGAAACCCATTTAACTTGTATTCTTTATTCGGTACATGGGAATTTAACCGCAAAAGTGTTTTTATGTGCATTAAATGCACAGAATTTGATCAGCAACATAAGAACTGTAGAGTTGTATATTGTCCTTGTTCAACCACATCTAGCTGGGCTTTATATGCATCATCAAGACAGAACGGCAGCGTCGAGTAAGCTCAAGGGCAGGGGTGTCTTAACAGCAGCTAGTGCGCAATCTCTAATATTAAGGAAGTCTTCAGACTCATGATAAACTGTAGACCATACTACACTGCTCAAAAAAATAAAGGGAACACTTAAACAACACAATGTAACTCTAAGTCAATCACACTTCTGTGAAATCAAACTGTCCACTTAGGTAGCAACACTGATTGACAATACATTTCACATGCTGTTGTGCAAATGGAATAGACAACAGGTGGAAATTATAGGCAATTAGCAAGACACCCCCAATAAAGGGGTGGTGGCAGGGTAGCCTAGTGGTTAGAGCATTGGACTAGTAACCGAAAGGTTGCAAGTTCGAATCTCCGAGCTGACAAGGTACAAATCTGTCGTTCTGCCCCTGAACAGGCAGTTAACCCACTGTTCCTAGGCCATCATTGAAAATAAGAATTTGTTCTTAACTGACTTGCCTAGTAAAATAAAGGTAATTTATTATTATTATTTTTTTTTAAAGGAGTGGTTCTGCAGGTGGTGACCACAGACCACTTCTCAGTTCCTATGCTTCCTGGCTGATGTTTTGGTCACTGGCGGTGCTTTCACTCTAGTGGTAGCATGAGTCTACAACCCACACAACTGGCTCAGATAGTGTAGCTCATCCAGGATCGCACATCAATGCGAGCTGTGGCAAGAAGGTTTGCCGTGTCTGTCAGCGTAGTGTCCAGAGCATGGAGGCGCTACCAGGAGACAGGCCAGTACATCAGGAGACGTGGAGGAGGCCGTAGGAGGGCAACAACCCAGCAGCAGGACCGCTACCTCCGCCTTTGTGGAAGGAGGAGCAGGAGGAGCACTGCCAGAGCCCTGCAAAATGACCTCCAGCAGGCCACAAATGTGCATGTGTCTGCTCAAACGGTCAGAAACAGACTATGAGGGTGGTATGAGGGCCGGATGTGACAGGTGGGGGTTGTGCTTACAGCATTGTGACAATGCTGTTCATCGACTACAGCTCAGTCTTCAAGACCATAGTGCCCTTCAAGCTCATCACTAACCTAGACTGACCACCTCCCACTGCAACTGGGGGCCCCCGCAGGGGTGCGTGCTTAGTCACCCCCTATTCACTCATGACTGCGTGGCTGTGCACGACTTCAACACCATCATTAAGTTGCTGACGACACAACAATGTTAGGCCTGATCACTGGCAACGATGAGACAGCCTACAGGGAGGAAGGAGGTCAGGACAACAACCTCTCCCTCAACAAGAAAAAGGATCTGATCGCGGGCTACGGGAAACGGAGGGCTGAGCACGCACCCATTCACATCGACGGGCTGTAGTGGAACGGGCCAATAGCTTCAAGTTTCTCTGTGTACAAATCACTAAAGGTGTCCGCATACTTCCCAGCAAAAACAGTTCGGTAGAGTTCATGCATACAGTGCATTCAGAAAGTATTCAGACTCCTTCACTTTTTCAATATTTTGTTACGTTACATCCTTACAGCTGCACAGCTATTTCAGGTCTCTCAGATCTGGTTCAAGTCCGGGCTCTGGCTGGGCCACTCAAGGACATTCAGAGACTTGTCCCGAAGCCACTCTTGCATCGTCTTGGCTGTGTGCTTAGGGTCATTGTCCTATTGGAAGGTGAACCGTGGCCCCAGTCGGAGGTCCTGAGCTCTCTGGAGCAGGTTTTCATCAAGGATCTCTCTGTACTTTGCTCCGTTCATCTTTCCCTCGATCTTGACTAGTCTCCCAGTCCCTGCTGCTGAAAAACATTCCCACAGCATGATGCTGCCACCACCATGCTTCACCAGGTTTCCTCCAGATGTGAAGCTTGGCATTCAGGCCAAAGAGTTCAATCTTGGTTTCATCAGACCAGAGAATCTTGTTTCTCATGGTTTGAGAGTCCTTTACGTGCCTTTTGGCAAACTCCAAGCGGGCTGTCATGTGCCTTTTACTGAAGAGTGCCTTTTTGGTGGTGCTGCAGAGATGGTTGTCTTTCTGCAAGGTTCTCCCATCTCCACAGAGGAACTCTAGAGCTCTGTCAGAGTAACCATTGGGTTCTTGGTCACCTCCCTTATCCCCCCCGATTGCTCATTTTGGCCAGCCTGCCAGCTCTAGGAAGAGTCTTGGTGGTTCCAAACTTCTCCCATTTAAGAATGATGGAGGCCACTGTGTTCTTGGGGACCTTCAAAGCTGCAGACATGTCTTGGTACCCTTCCCCAGATCTGTGTCTTGACACAATCCCGTCTCGGAGCTCTACGGACAATTCCTTTGACCTCATGGCTTGGTTTTTGCCCTGACATGCACTGTCAACTGTGGGAGCTTATAAAGACTGGTGTGTGCCTTTCCAAATCATGTCCAATCAATTGAATTTACCACAGGTGGACTCCAATCAAGTTGTAGAAATATCTCAATAATGATCAATGGAAACAGAATGCACCTGAGCAAAATTTCCAAGTCTCATAGCAAAGGGTCTTAATACTTATGTAAAGATATATTTACTTTATTTATACATTTGCAAAAATGTTCCGCTTTGTCATTATGGGTTATTGTGTGTTGATTGATGAGGAAAAACATGTATTTACTCAATTTTAGAATAAGGCTGTAACGTAACAAAATGTGGAAATAGGGAAGGGGTCTGATTTCTTTCCAAATGCACTGTATATTATGACGACATTTTGTGATGTTTTTTCGTTCGTTTTGCACTTCGGTGAGGGGTTTTTCGGCTGTTCGAGGACACATTTTTTCTGGAAACAAAGTCTACGCAAGTCTACGCCCCATCGTTGATGATTAGTGAAGAATTCATACTGTTGATCAGTCTTTGATGTCATTCAAAGAGAGACGACTCATTTTCATGCAAATGTTTTAATTGAAAAATACTGCACCAAACATCTTATATAGGTAGTTGTAATGACAGATTTCTTGAGCTATCTTAGATTAATTCTGACTACGGGGTCTCAAAATAGACAAACAGCACTATTGCCGCTTTTGTCTTGTTTTTCAACCGAAGGTCTTTTAGCTAAGTTTGGCTAGGCGCCAGCCGAACTGAAGCATGCTGACAGCTTATTATTATTTTATTTCACCTTAATTTAACCAGGTAGGCTAGTTGAGAACAAGTTATCATTTGTAACTGCGACCTGGCCAAGATAAAGCATAGCAATTCGACACAATACAACACAGAGTTACACATGGAATAAACAAAAACATAGTCAATAATACAGTAGAACAAAGAAAACAAAGTCTATATACAGTGAGTGCAAATGAGGTAAGATAAGGGAGTTAAGGCAATAAATAGGCCATGGTGGCGAAGTAATTACAATATAGCAAATTAAACACTGGAATGGTAGATGTGCAGAAGATGAATGTGCAAGTAGAGATACTGGGGTGCAAAGGAGCAAGATAAATAAATAAATACAGTATGTGGACTTGGTAGGTAGATAGATAGATGGGCTATGTACAGGTGCAGTGATCTGTGAGCTGCTCTGACAGCTGGTGCTTAAAGCTAGTGAGGGAGATACGAGTCTCCAGCTTCAGAGATTTTTGCAGTTCGTTCCAGTCATTGGCAGCAGAGAACTGGAAGGAAAGACAACCAAAGGAGGAATTGGCTTTGGGGGTGACCAGTGAGATATACCTGCTGGAGCGCGTGCTACGAGTGGGTGCTGCTATGGTGACCAGTGAGCTGAGATAAGGCAGGGCTTTACCTAGAAGAGACTTGTAGATAACCTGTAGCCAGTGGGTTTGGCGACGAGTATGAAGCGAGGGCCAACCAACGAGAGCGTACAGGTCGCAATGGTGGGTAGTGTATGGGGCTTTGGTGACAAAACGGATGGCACTGTGATAGACTTTGCATCCAGTTTGTTGAGTAGTGTTGGAAGCTATTGGAGGCTTAAGGATCTAGCATTGTCTATACCCACCAACACAATTGTAAAGAGGGCACGATAACACCTCTTTACCCTCAGGAGACAAACGATCTGGCCCTCAGATCCTCAAAAAGTAGTATTTAGTTAAATAGTTAACCTAATAGTTACCATTTTTTCACAAACTTTTTTTGACTCATCACATAAGCTGCCGCTACTGTTTATTATCTTTCATGTTGCCTAGTCACTTTATTCCTAGTTATGTGCATATCTACCTCAGTCACATTGTACATCGACTTGGTACTGGTAGCCAATTTATAGTTCATCATTGTGGATTTATTATTACGTGTTTTATTTTTCTATTTCCATATTTTCTTTCTCCCTGCATTGTTGGGAAGGGCCCACCATAAGTAAGCATGTCACTGTTAGTCTACACCTGTTGTTTACGAAGCATGTGACAAATAACATTTGATATGAACAAGTTGGGGGAAAATGCGCATGTTTTTATGCAGAATTTGGAATATTTGCACGAAAATCTGTCGCCTATTGGATGGAAACGGAGCTCGATATAGTAAAGAAAGTGTCAGTGTGTTTCCTAAGTTGTTGATTTCTACTCACCGTTTTCTGGCTGGGTCTTTTTAAGTGAGTCCATCAAAGTGCTGATAGCTTTTAAGACAAAGATGATTTCTGTCACTTGTTGCCTAAAAATAAAATAAAAGGATTGGAATAATTATACTTACATATTCATGTAGTGCATAAAAAAAGAACCAAACAAGGGGACATACAATGAGTACCAACCTTCAAATCTTCAAACAAATCATAGGTAAAACATTTTTTAAAATGAAAACCCCTTTTTGCAGCTGGAGGCATGAATATATACACTGAGTATACCGAATACCTTCCTAATATTGAGTTATACCCCCCCACTTTTGCCCTCAGAACAGCCTCAATTCATCAGGGAATGGACTCTACAAGGTGTCGAAAGCATTCCACAGGGATGCTGGCCCATGTTGACTCCAACGCTTCCCACACTTGTGTCAAGTTGGCTGGATGTCCTTAGGGTGGTGGACCATTCTTGATACACACAGGAAACTGTTGAGCGCGGAAAACCAGGCAGTGTTGCAGTTCTTGACACAAACCGATGCGTCTGGCACCTACTACCATACACCCTTCAAAGACACTTACAGTGGGGCAAAAAAGTATTTAGTCAGCCACCAATTGTGCAAGTTCTCCCACTTAAAAAGATGAGGCCTGTAATTTTCATCATAGGTACACTTCAACTATGACAGACAAAATGAGAGAAAAAAATCCAGAAAATCACATTGTAGGATTTCTAATGAATTTATTTGCAAATTATGGAGGAAAATAAACTTTTGTTATTGACCAAATACTTATCTCAATACTTCGTTATATACCCTTGGCAATGACAGAGGACAAACGTTTTCTATAAGTCTTCACAAGGTTTCACACACTGTTGCTGGTATTTTGGCCCATTCCTCCATACAGATATCCTCTAGAGCAGTGATGTTTTGGGGCTGTTGCTGGGCAACACGGAATTTCAACTTCCTCCAAAGATTTTCTATGGGGTTGAGATCTGGAGATTGGCTAGGCCACTCCAGGACCTTGAAATGCTTCTTATGAAGCCACTCCTTCGTTGCCCGGGCGGTGTGTTTGGGATCATTGTCATGCTGAAAGACCCAGCCACGTTTCATCTTCAATGCCCTTGCTGATGGAAGGAGGTTTTCACTCAAAATCTCACGATACATGGCCCCATTCATTCTTTCCTTTACACGGATCAGTCGTCCTGGTCCCTTTGCAGAAAAACAGCCCCAAAGCATGATGTTTCCACCCCCATGCTTCACAGTAGGTATGGTGTTCTTTGGATGCAACTCAGCATTCTTTGTCCTCCAAACACGACGAGTTGAGTTTTTACCAAAAAGTTATATTTTGGTTTCATCTGACCATATGACAATTCTCCCAATTCCATTCTCCCAATCTTCTTCTGGATCATCCAAATGCTCTCTAGCAAACTTCAGACGGGCCTGGACATGTACTGGCTTAAGCAGGGGGACACGTCTGGCACTGCAGGATTTGAGTCCCTGGCGGCGTAGTGTGTTACTGATGGTAGGCTTTGTTACTTTGGTCCCAGCTCTCTGCAGGTCATTCACTAGGTCCCCCCGTGTGGTTCTGGATTTTTGCTCACCGTTCTTGTGATCATTTTGACCCCACGGGGTGAGATCTTGCGTGGAGCCCCAGATCGAGGGAGATTATCAGTGGTCTTGTATGTCTTCCATTTCCTAATAATTGCTCCCACAGTTGATTTCTTCAAACCAAGCTGCTTACCTACTGCAGATTCAGTCTTCCCAGCCTGGTGCAGGTCTACAATTTTGTTTCTGGTGTCCTTTGACAGCTCTTTGGTCTTGGCCATAGTGGAGTTTGGAGTGTGACCTTTTGAGGTTGTGGACAGGTGTCTTTTATACTGATAACAAGTTCAAACAGGTGCCATTAATACAGGTAACGAGTGGAGGATAGAGGAGCCTCTTAAAGAAGAAGTTACAGGTCTGTGAGAGCCAGAAATCTTGCTTGTTTGTAGGTGACCAAATACTTATTTTCCACCATAATTTGCAAATAAATTCATAAAAAATCCTACAATGTGATTTTCTGGATTTTTTTCCCTCATTTTGTCTGTCATAGTTGAAGTGTACCTATGATGAAAATTACAGGCCTCTCATCTTTTTAAGTGGGAGAACTTGCACAATTGGTGGCTGACTAAATACTTTTTTGCCCCACTGTAAATATGTTGTCTTGCCCATTCACCCTCTGAATGGCACACATACACAATCCATGTCTCAAGTATTACAAATGTAACCTGTATCCTCCCCTTCAATTATATTGACTGAAGTGGATTGACATCAATAAAGGATCATAGCTTTCACCTGGATTCACCTGGTCAGTCTGTGTCATGGAAAGAGCAGGTATTCCTAATGTTTTGTATACTCACTGTATATAATTTGTATCAGTCTGTGTGGAATTCGCTCAGGGAATAGAGAAAAAACACATAGAAATGGAACAGAAGCAGTTTGAAAAAAGGTGTGTGTCTGAAGGATGCAAATGTAATTATGCTGTTAACCTGAGAAGTTGGCAATCAAGCTTCATCCTCTGTCCACTATGGAAGACAGTGAAAAGACTGTTACACTATGCCACCATGGTAAACAAACACATAACACATTCTAGGATGACAGTACACCTACCAGGGAATCTACCCCATACAGTGCCTTTGGAAAGTATTCAGAGCCCTTGAAGTTTTCCACATTTTGTTACATTACAACCTTTTTCTAAAATGGATAAAACATGTAAAAAAAAATTAAGCCCCACAATACCTCATGTCAAATTTTTGCAAACGTATTAAAAACAAAAAAAGAAATACCATGTACATAAGTATTCAGACCCTTCGTTATGATAATTGAAATTGAACTCCGGTGCATCCTGTTTCCATTGATCATCCTTGAGATGTTTCTACAACTTGATTGAAGTCCACCTGTGGTAAATTCAATTGATTGGACATGATTTGGAAAGGCACATACCTGTCTATATAAGGTCCCACAGTTGACAGTGCATGTCAAAGCAAAAACCAAGCCATGAGGTCAAAGGAATTGTCCGTAGGATTGTGTCAAGGCACAGATCTGGGGAAGGGTACCAAAAAATATCTGCAGCATTGAAGGTCCCCAAGAACACAGTGGCCTCCATCATTCTTAAATGGAAGAAGTTTGGAACCACCAATACTCTTCCTAGAGCTGGCCGCCCAGCCAAACTGAGCAATCAGGGGATAAGGGCCTCGGTCAGGGAAGTGACCAAGAACCCGATGGTCACTCTGACAGAGATCTAGAGTTCCTCTGTGGAGATGGGAGAACCTTCCAGAAGGACAACCATCTCTTTTATCTCTCAATAAAAGGCACATGACAGCCCGCTTGGAGATTGCCAAAAGGCACCTAAAGACTCTCAAACCATGAGAAACAAGATTACGTGATCTGAGAAAACCAAGATTAAACTCTTTGGCCTGAATTCCAAGCGTCATGTCTAGAGGGAACCTAGCATCATCCCTACAGTGAAGCATGGTGGTGGCAGCATCATGCTGTGGGAATGTTTTTCAGCTGCAGGGACTGAAAGACTAGTCAGGATCGAGGCAAAGATCAACAGAGCAGAGAGACAAGAAGCTCCCACGCTGAGGTCTGTTCAACGCTGGTCCGACCAATCTGATTCCACGCTCTAAGACTGCTTCCATCACGTGGACTGGGATATGTTTCGTATTGCATCAAACAACAACATTGACGAATACGCTGATTCGGTGAGCGAGTTCATTAGAACGTGCGTTGAAGATGTCGTTCCCATAGCAACAATTAAAACATTCCCAAACCAGAAACCGTGGATTGATGGCAGCATTCGCGTGAAACTGGAAGCACGAACCACTGCTTTTAATCAGGGCAAGGTGACCGGAAACATGACCGAATACAAACAGTGTAACTATTCCCTCCGTAAGGCAATCAAACAAGCTAAACGTCAGTATAGAGACAAAGTAGAATCGCAATTCAACGGCTCAGACACAAGAGGTATGTGGCAGGGTCTACAGTCAATCACGGATTACAAAAAGAAAACCAGCCCAGTCACGGCAACCAAAACATGCGGACTCTCCTTCACTGCAGCCGAGGTGAGGAAAACATTTAAACGTGTTAACCCTCGCAAGGCTGCAGGCCCAGACGGCATCCCCAGCCGCGCCCTCAGAGTATGCGCAGACCAGCTGGCTGGTGTGTTTACGGACATATTCAATCAATCCCTATCCCAGTCTGCTGTTCCCACATGCTTCAAGATGTGTTGTGTTCCTGTCTTTTGTTCCTGTTCCCAAGAAAGCTAAGGTAACTGAGCTAAACGACTACCGCCCGTAGCACTCACTTCCGTCATCATGAAGTGCTTTGAGAGACTAGTCAAGGACCATATCACCTCGACCCTACCTGACACCCTAGACCCACTCCAATTTGCTTACCGCCCAAATAGGTCCACAGACGATGCAATCTCAACCACACTGCACACTGCCCTAACCCATCTGGACAAGAGGAATACCTGTGAGAATGCTGTTCATTGACTACAGCTCAGCATTTAACACCATAGTACCCTCCAAACTCATCATCAAGCTCGAGACCCTGGGTCTCGACCCCGCCCTGTGCAACTGGGTACTGGACTTCCTGACGGGCCGCCCCCAGGTGGTGAGGGTAGGTAACAACATCTCCACCCCGCTGATCCTCAACACTGGGGCCCCACAAGGGTGCGTTCTGAGCCCTCTCCTGTACTCCCTGTTCACCCACAACTGCGTGGCCACGCACGCCTCCAACTCAATCATCAAGTCCTGAAAAACAGCTTCTATCTCAAGGCCATCCGACTGTTAAACAGCCACCACTAACATTGAGTGGCTGCTGCCAACACACTGACTCAACTCCAGCCACTTTAATAATGGGAATTGATGTAAAATATATCACTAGCCACTTTAAACAATGCTACTTAATATAATGTTTACATACCCTACATTATTTATCTCATTTGTATATACTGTACTCGATATCATCTACTGCATCTTTATATAATACATGTATCACTAGCCACTTTAAACTATGCCACTTTGTTTACATACTCATCTCATTTGTATATACTGTACTCGATATCATCCACTGCATCTTGCCTATGCCGCTCTGTACCATCACTCATTCATATATCTTTATGTACATATTCTTTATCCCTTTACACTTGTGTGTATATGGTAGTAGTTTTGGAATTGTTAGCTAGATTACTCGTTGGTTATTACTGCATTGTCGGAACTAGAAGCACAAGCAGATAAGATAATCTGCAGAGAAGAATGGGAGAAAATCCCCAAATACAGGTGTGCCAAGCTTGTAGCATCATACCCAAGAAGACCCGAGGCTGTAATTGCTGCCAAAGGTGCTTCAACAAAATACTAAATAAAGGGTTGGAATACTTATGTAAATGTGATTTTTTTTTAAATGCATATTTAATAAATTAGCAAACATTTCTAAAAAAAAGAAAAGTTTTTGCTTTGACAAGGACAAAAAATTATATTTAATCCATTTTAGAATAAGGCTGTAACCTAACAAAATGTGGGAAAAGTCAAGGGGTCTGAATACTTTCCGAAGGCACTGTATGAATACCAAGAGAACGAAAGAGAAAGGGGGAAAGAGAAAGGACGAGAGAGACTAGGTGGAAGAAAAATTATGAGACTAGAGGAATATGGATGGAGAAACTGATGCCAGTTCTCAGCTGAAGTACTTACCAGTGTAAGCACTCTCTTGTTAAAGTTGAATGCAAATTGTGTAAAAAGGTGCATAAAAGCACTAAATATGCTGCGTTTTGGTGCGTCTACTACAGGGGTCGTGGTCTCACCATCCCTGTTCTAGAAATCATTTTAGTGATGTAAGTGGACTCACCTGGGCAGTGGGCAGCGTCCACTCAGCCTCTCATCGTCCACGTAGCGCCTCAACACGTCTTGGGACCTCTTGAGGAGCACGGAGAGGGCCATGCGGGAGATGTAGCCCTCCTGGGGCGTGGACACCTTGTTACTGAAAGAGAACTGGAGCAGCGTCTCAAAACACACTTTGGAGAACTCCTCCCGCATCCGCACGTCTACCTCTGCCTCTGTGGAGGGAAATATGGTTGTATTTGCAAAGATTGTGATATGTGGTTGTCATACCTATTTGAATGCCCTTTTTGTAAGTCACTGTGATATAAGAGCATCTACTAAATAACTAGAATGAGAAACGTACAAAACATATAGTTTCAGAGGTGATGCTAGAAAATAGTTTTTTCTGTGTTTTTGATCAAATCAAATTTTATTTGTCACATGCTCCAAATACAACAGGTGTAGACCTTACCGTGAACTGCTGACTTACAAGCCCTTAACAAACATTATATACAGTGCCTTGTGAAAGTATTCGGCCCCCTTGAACTTTGCGACCTTTTGCCACATTTCAGGCTTCAAACATAAAGATATAAAACTGTATTTTTTTGTGAAGAATCAACAACAAGTGGGACACAATCATGAAGTGGAACGACATTTATTGGATATTTCAAACTTTTTTACCAAATCAAAAACTGAAAAATTGGGCGTGCAAAATTATTCAGCCCCTTTACTTTCAATGCATTAAACTCTCTCCAGAAGTTCAGTGAGGATCTCTGAATGATCCAATGTTGACCTAAATGACTAATGATGATAAATACAATCCACCTGTGTGTAATCAAGTCTCCGTATAAATGCACCTGCACTGTGATAGTCTCAGAGGTCCGTTAAAAGCGCAGAGAGCATCATGAAGAACAAGAAACACACCAGGCAGGTCCGAGATACTGTTGTGAAGAAGTTTAAAGCCGGATTTGGATACAAAAAGATTTCCCAAGCTTTAAACATCCCAAGGAGCACTGTGCAAGCGATAATATTGAAATGGAAGGAGTATCAGACCACTGCAAATCTACCAAGACCTGGCCGTCCCTCTAAACTTTCAGCTCATACGAGGAGAAGACTGATCAGAGATGCAGCCAAGAGGCCCATGATCACTCTGGATGAACTGCAGAGATCTACAGCTGAGGTGGGAGACTCTGTCCATAGGACAACAATCAGTCGTATATTGCACAAATCTGGCCTTTATGGAAGAGTGGCAAGAAGAAAGCCATTTCTTAAAGATATCCATAAAAAGTGTCGTTTAAAGTTTGCCACAAGCCACCTGGGAGACACACCAAACATGTGGAAGAAGGTGCTCTGGTCAGATGAAACCAAAATTGAACTTTTTGGCAACAATGCAAAACGTTTTGTTTGGCGTAAAAGCAACACAGCTCATCACCCTGAACACACCATCCCCACTGTCAAACATGGTGGTGGCAGCATCATGGTTTGGGCCTGCTTTTCTTCAGCAGGGACAGGGAAGATGGTTAAAATTGATGGGAAGATGGATGGAGCCAAATACAGGACCATTCTGGAAGAAAACCTGATGGAGTCTGAAAAAGACCTGAGACTGGGACGGAGATTTGTCTTCCAACAAGACAATGATCCAAAACATAAAGCAAAATCTACAATGGAATGGTTCAAAAATAAACATATCCAGGTGTTAGAATGGCCAAGTCAAAGTCCAGACCTGAATCCAATCGAGAATCTGTGGAAAGAACTGAAAACTGCTGTTCACAAATGCTCTCCATCCAACCTCACTGAGCTCGAGCTGTTTTGCAAGGAGGAATGGGAAAAAATTTCAGTCTCTCGATGTGCAAAACTGATAGAGACATACCCCAAGCGACTTACAGCTGTAATCGCAGCAAAAGGTGGCGCTACAAAGTATTAACTTAAGGGGGCTGAATAATTTTGCACGCCCAATTTTTCAGTTTTTGGTTTGTTAAAAAAGTTTGAAATATCCAATAACTGTCGTTCCACTTCATGATTGTGTCCCACTTGTTGTTGATTCTTCACAAAAAAATACAGTTTTATATCTTTATGTTTGAAGCCTGAAATGTGGCAAAAGGTCGCAAAGTTCAAGGGGGGCGAATACTTTCGCAAGGCACTGTACTATAGATTCATTAATAAAAGGAAAATCCAAAATGTTGAAATTATACATTGTGACCAACAGAAGTGTATGGACTATGTTAACATATCGTTAGGGGAAAAGCAAAAGGGACTGGAATAAGAGTTGGTGTTCTTTCCTTACCTGTGAATGAGGAGGACTGTGAGTGAATGGATCCTTTATTAAGCATGGCCATAATCTGGCCAACAAAGTCTTTGGGAATGAAGATGGCAAACGGCAAGATCTCTGTGCTGATCAACTGCACCACCTTCAGAGAGAGGACACACACAGACCTCAGAGATTGGCAGGTATGAAGGCAGTAATACCACATTTAAACCAATCTTTGAATTGTAAGTCGGTCAGGTCTTTACCTCAACATCAATGGCTTCATTCTTCTGGAACTCCTGGATGGACACATTGTCTGGAGGTGTGCTGTAAAACAGAAACAGAAACGCAATGAGCTTCAGCTTTATGGCTAATCAAGACCCAGTCCTCCATCCATTGTCAATACTGAATCAACGCCTGTTTCCCAGAATCTGAGGAACATTCAGGTGCGGTAAAAAAAATAAAACATAAATAAATTACATTTTAAGGTGCAATATGTAGAAATCGCTCCACGTATTTTTTACGAACTGTCTGAGAAAGGGTGTACCTACCTTTTGGTGAAAAGGAAGTCTTTGAAGGCATTGGCCAGCTCTGGCCACATAGTGTCAAACTTTCGAGAGGAGGCATGCTGACGGGCCACGGGCAGCCCGGTGGACAGCACCTTGAGCAGGGATGACACAGCTAGCTTCCACGTGCTCTCTGACGGACACCCATACTTTAGGCCCAGGGGCATCCGCAGGGTCTGTAGAGGAAGTAGAAAAATAGTGGGGTTGGAACACAATTGGAGTCTTCAATGTATGGACCAGCCTGGGTGACAGGTCTGCTAGTGGATTAGCTAACACCTAGGCTCGACTTCCAGGCTATTTCCTCAGGATCTATGGGGGAAAGGAGAAAGGGTAACGGGGAAATTAAGATCAAAGGTTAATATTTAGATGTAGTGTGATTGAGATAATGTGTAGCATATTCTCTGTAATGAGAAGGGAAGTGGCGTTGGAAACACAACGGGAGTCAACGTATGGACTTGCCTGGTGCTCGATCTGCTAGCGCAGGAGGGGAAAAAAACTATTCCTGATGGTCTTGTGTGTGTGACTCACTAATGACGCAGAGACCTGCAGGTATAACATCAATCACAGACACATCTAAACAATGATGGTCTTGAGCCATCGATGTCTATGCATTTTAGTCTCAAAACCAGGGAAAGAATAAGCAACGAAACAGAAACGGCTCCCTCTTTCCATACACAGCTGGCCTCCCAAAGGTTAGGATTTTATGGCTATGACCTCCGTTCTCAGGAGAGGGAGAGGAGGGTTGGTTTGAACCCATCCATAGAAAAACCCTAATGAGTTCGTAGCAGAGTAGTAGTTCAGGGCTTGTTGGGAAACAACTTGGTATGTCATTGACCCACAGGAAACAATAGAGGAACACCTGACAGCTTTGTAAAGAGATGTTGTTTCCCACGACAAAGAGCAGCTTGTTTATGACAGAAATACTAGTCACTGGAGTATGATAGACTAATGGGAGATATGAAAGATTTTTAGAATCTTTAAATTAGGGAGTAGTAGTTTCACAACCAGAACTAGGAGTTAAAGTTTCCGAGCAACTCCTTTTACATGAACACGTATAAACAAAATAACATGTCTTGGTGATGTTGGAGACAGCACCTTGATGATGTTCTGTAGGACTTTCTCATTGATGACAGCTTTGTGACAGGCTGTTTTATGGTAGAGGTCCACCACCACCTCCAGGGACCTCTCAGCAAAGGGCACGTAGTTTAAGGCAACCCATTCTGCCTGTACAGAGACACACAGAGAGACAGAGAGAGGGGGGGGGTTAACTAAAGCTGAAAACATCCCTCCATTCAAACACTAAGAGGAGCAAAGAACCATATAACTTGTTGTAGAACTACTGTACATGTGCAAATATGGACAGCATGACACAAACAGTCAGTAAGATAAGTGATAGGAGGATGGGACTTGATAGGTAGGTAGTAGATTCAGAGAGAGCGGCATATCCACTGGTTAGTCAGCCTCTTCAGGATTCCGTGATCATTTTCTTTTAGCAAAATCAACAATTCCCAGCATATGATTCGAGGCCTTGAAGATTTGACCAATCGTCGCACTATTTCCGCATAAAACAGTCAAACCATCGCAATATTATCACATAGAACTGATCCATGACGACAGAACACAAAGAGGGCTCGCAATTTCAACAATTCACCTGACATTTACCGCATAATGTCAACCAACTCTTTGACAGAATTGTTGCGACGAATCGGACAAAAACATCATTGCATATCGCCATGCAAAATGTCCAAATTGCAGCAGCAAAATCAAGAATTTGGGCCTGCAAATTTCACAAAAAATCCAAGCGAAATCCTGGAGGGACTGGTTAGTGACGGACAGAACAGATAGAGGTAGGTAGGTAACATGGAGTGGGATGATGTAGACAATGTCTTACCATGCATGTGGTGGGTGAAATGCCTCATCTACTGTAGTAGTGATGGGACCATTGAGCAGTAACACAGCTGAGTACAGTACTAAAGGAGGCTGAAGGGGGAGGTGGAACTCACCGGTGTAAACAGCTGGATCTAAAGGTTGATCCAGTGAGTAGATGGATAGTACGACAAAAACAGAACAACGAGAAGAAGGTTGGAGTTAACTTGTTTGCTGGTGCTATTATACCAACTTGTCACCACTGACCAATTGACTGACAGTGGCGATCATGTTTCTTAACGGTTTGATTGAACAACAAAACTGACTGACAGTATGAATGACTGACAGATCAAGTGACAGACAGACAGACTTGGAGCTTTTACTGGTGAGAGTAGCGATAGCATTAATTAGCATAGCTGATTCAGCCACCACCATGAAATCAAAACCACTCATCAATACAACATACTGCATCAGCAGCTGCTACACCAGATGATTTCATCAAAGACCAGACTGTTTGACAGGCTTTTTTTTATGTAAGTGTGAGAATACAAACAAGTGAGGATAACACTGAGATGAGATCCTAGCTTTGTTTTAAAGATTCCCTTCTGTTACAAACTCAGTGTGAACAAAGCAGGTGTCATCCAATAGCCTACTTAAAGAAAAAGGGTTGTACGAGTTAAGTGAATCTCACTTGTCCTTCAAAAGGGAAGAATTATGAACTTGGTCTGATACCTGCCGAAAGACGGAAAAGGGTCACCTGGGGCTAGCGTGCTGCCAGCCTGAGGGCCTAGCGTGCTGCCAGCCTGAGGGGCTAGCGTGCTCCCAGCCTGAGGGGCTAGCGTGCTCCCAGCCTGAGTGGCTAGCGTGCTCCCAGCCTGAGTGGCTAGCGTGCTGCCAGCCTGAGGGGCTAGCGTGCTGCCAGCCTGAGGGGCTAGCGTGCTGCCAGCCTGAGGGGCTAGCGTGCTGCCAGCCTGAGGGGCTAGCGTGCTGCCAGCCTGAGGGGCTAGCGTGCTCCCAGCCTGAGGGGCTAGCGTGCTCCCAGCCTGAGGGGCTAGCGTGCTGCCAGCCTGAGGGGCTAGCGTGCTCCCAGCCTGAGGGGCTAGCGTGCTCCCAGCCTGAGGGGCTAGCGTGCTCCCAGCCTGAGGGGCTAGCGTGCTCCCAGCCTGAGGGGCTGGTGGGAATGAGAGAGAGAAAGAAGAGAGATGGATTATGGCTGCTGATGCGGTTTAAAAGACCTAGCTGTGTGTCTTTTGATTAGAACAATGGGGGCGGGGCAAATGAGGACCAGCCAAAGGAAAGGGGAGGGGCTTAATTAATGTCACGAGACAACCATTTTCAGAAAGCCTGGAAAGAAACGATGACTGGGATAGAAAATGTTTCAACATTCCCATCAATGGAAAATATCTGAGGTATCGAGGAGGGAGAGAGAGACAGACTTGCACACAAAGCGTCAGAAAGACAATGGCAGAGAGAGAGAGATTATGATTCTTTACCTGGTTGTATTTAGCGTTGGCCACATGTTTGGTTTCCATCTTGCCGTACTGGGGGGGTTTGCAGGAGAACTCGACGAAGAGGAGCAGCTGTTCAAAGATGGCTGGGTACATGACCTGCAGGTTCTCTGGGCCCACACAGATGGCCTGCAGACAAAGTGACAGTAACCTCACTCAATACTGACCTCACTAGAACCAGGGAACCTCACTCACTACTGACCTCACTAGAACCAGGGATCTCACTCACTTACTGACCTCACTAGAACCAGGGAACCTCACTAACTACTAACTACCATCAGGCTAAACAAGGTTATGCTACACAGTCACATACTGTCCATTAGTAGGTCAGGAGAAAAGGAACAATGACCCTTTAAATCAATGTGCTAGTTTCCATAACAGAGGACAACAAAGGAATAGAAACCGTGTCCATCTAATAAAAAGGGAACTTTGAGAGCATTTAAGTGTGTGTGTGTGTGTGTGTGTGTGTGGGATTGGCTTTAAAAATGTAAAAATTTTTGTGCTGCGGCCCACCCACCTTCTGCAGCACATCGAGCGCGGTGAGCACAGCCTCCTGCAGGCTGGTGAGGACAGCCTCGGTGTAAGAGGGCAGGATGAAGGGCGAGGCATCACTGCTGATGGGTATGGAGACGGCCCCGTGGAGGATCACCCCCAGTTTCCTCAGGTCCTCCATGCTGAAGCCAGTCTTTATGTGCTGGTAGAGGGCAGGGAAGATCTGGACTAACGCTGTCAGGAAGGGCTGGCTGGGGACGAAGGAGGGTCTGTCTGTCCCCGTCCCGCCACTAGGGGGCCTCGTGCTGTCTGTGCCCGTCCGGTACCAGGTGTTCCACGCCGACCACCACAGCGCCGCATCCTCCAGTGCCGATTCCTCCCCTGGGGGAGGGGCCTGGAGTTCGGCGCCGTTGTAGCTCGTCAGCCTCTCCAGCATCGAGTCGGAGCGCAGCAGGGGTCTGCCGGGGCCCGGTGCGCTGAGGGGGTCGATGAGGACGGGGGGAACACCCATGGCAGCCAGAGCGTCGGTGGGCATGGCGGAGTCCTTGACGGGTGTGGCGATCTGGAGGATCTCCTGGAAGGACTTGAGCGCGGCCAGGGAAACCTCACTGTTCTTACTGAGGGCAGCAGACTGGATGTGGTCCAACAGAACCTCCCACGCCTTGAAGTAGTCACCTGTGGAGTGGACACAGAACCAGGTAAGAAGAGGAAAATAATGGGGCCTATTCATTAAATTAGTATTTTGCATATGCGTGGGGACAGGGCAATGAGGAGGAGGAGCACTGTCCATAAATCACTAATCTTCCTCCTCCTGTCATCGAGTATAGACATAAGAGATGAATGAAAAAAGCTTGAAATAAAAACACATGACCACACACAGACAGGGACACACACACCTAGCTGCTGCAGCAGGTATCTCCTGGTGTTGAAGATACGAGCCACCCCTGCCAGCGTCAGCACCCAGGTCTCCGCCCACTGTTTCTCAGCTGTGTCCCGTGAGTGGTGGATGAGGATGTTCCCGCCCCCCGACTCAATCTTTTCCTTATCGGCCGTAGTGGAAGACTTCCTCACACAGTCCAGCAAGTGGAACAGAACCTGGTTTTATGGACCGCCAGAGGGCAGATGACCAATAAGGTTGTTAAAATCATACTGGGAGGTTTCAAGTATTAGCAGCAGGACTTAATCACGTATGATCATGCTCAAATTGACAGATCCCAAACGTACAATCCTATTTGACCGCATGTTGTTTCCTTGATAGACGACGGCCAGTGACTGAATGATGGAATAGCTTCCAGTATGCAATAGGAGTCTACAGCCATGCATCATTCATGTGATTACTGTTAGTGACTAGACGGTACCTTCCAGACCACGATGTGCCAGGTGGGCTGCTGCAGCAGGGTGCCGTGGGCAGCGATGGTGGAGAACATGGTCTGACCGGCACTCTTCCTGACGGCGGGCCGGGGGTCCACACACAGCTGGCCCAGCTTGGCGTACAGACACAGCCACAGGCAGTCGAAGGGAGGGGCCGGGTGGAAGGGCCTGTTCAAGGGCTCACCCTTTTCCTGAGCCTGCTTCTGCAGCGCGGCCTCCTCCCTCTCTAGTTCCTGGGTGATGGCCTCGCCCCTCTGGAAGAAGTAGTCGGAGATGTTCCACTGTGGGGGAAAACAGGGGGAGGGAGAGAGGTTGACTGAAATCACTAGCAGACAGTCACTTTCAAAAATCATTGTTGAAATACTAGAAAAGTAATACCTTGGGGCAACGCAACAGCAATTATAACAGTATCAACAAACTCAATACTATATAGGATATAAAACAATATATGCCACATACTGCGGTCGTACCAGGAGTCCTATGGAGGTGAGGCTGATGTTGATTTAGGGTTAGCGTTAGTCATTGTGTGTTCAGTCTCACCAGGAGTCCTATGGAGGTGAGGCTGATGTTGAGCTCCTGGTTCTGGAGGCCAAAGCTGCCAGCTACGTCCACTACGATCTGGAGGCCCGCGCAAGGCATGGTGGGGAGGAAGTCAGTCACCACCAACTGCAGGCACTGGAAGGCTGTTCGGATCAATGACTCTCTGGGGTACAGGAGGAAATACAGCAGGCGAGATCAATTAAAGGTGCACTACGCAGAAATCACTCTGCCATTTCCTGGCTGCTAAAATAAATAAAATAGTTTGCCTCATTTCATTTTATGTGACAAAACAAGCAATGCATAGTGCAGAGAATCATTGTACCATCTAAACCACTGAAATATCTTCTTAAGAACACAAATTCTTATTTTCAGCTGTTTGAAGACGTACAAAACAAAAATTAAAAGACGCTCAAACAAAACTTAAGAACGGGAAACATAGCAATAGCACATATAGAACCGATCTACAGCTTCTTAGGCTTGCTTTCAATGAAAATGACAGATCTATAACTCACATTTGGTCGGGTCACCCAAAAAGTAACATTACCTCTAAGTGTTACTACTGCTAAAATAGTAAAGAACCACATCATCTCCGCACCGCTTCAACGTTATCCCTCTTCCCATCTATACTTTCATCCCTCCCTCGCTCTCTCACCCCTGGTCGTTGCGGATGGCCCCTATTACGCCCAGCACTAAGGGCCAGCCGGGCCCCAGACTGTCCCCTTGGCTCTGGAGGATCTGCAGCACGCTCTCCAGCTGCTTCTGACGGATGTCTGCATGGAGCACGTTGGACAGCTCCTTCAGCGGGTTCAACAACAGGAGCTGCAGCCTCTGACGGAGGGACAGAGGGCAACCAGTGAAGAACAAACACCATTGTAAATACAATCCATATTTACGTTTATTTAAATGTCTCCATTCCTTTGAAACTCTGTAATGTTTACTGTTTATTTCACACCTGTTTATTATCTATTTCACTTGCGTTGGCACTGTAAACATGTTTCCCATGCCAATAAATTAAAATGGAATTGACAGAGCGTGAGAGAGAGAGAGAGAGAGATGGGGACAGAGAGGAAGAAAGAGGGCAGGGAGTGGCCTTAAGATCTAAACATGCCAACTATGTGTGGGAGTGTTGGCATGGTGAAGCGGACTAATAGCTAGTCATCTAGCTATTATCACCTTCCATTGCATTGTAACAGTCTTCCAACTTCTAGACAGGAAATGTTCCAGCATCCCCTGTGTTTGGGTTACTGGGTGAAGATGAGAGAGATGGGGTAGTAGTAGTACCTGGTTCTGTGCCAGAGGGGGGTTGTGTTTGTAGGCCAGGCCAGCTTTGATTAGGGAGGTCACAGCCTCAGCCCCCCACTCTCTCATTCTGGCATTGGGGTGTTGGCAGACCTGCAGCAGGGAACAGAGGGTAGGCCCACACACACACACGAGCATGGAGAGGGAGATCAGACATCACACAAGCATGGAGAGGGAGATCAGACATCACACAAGCACGGGGAGGGAGATCAGACATCACACGGTACACGAGCACGGAGAGGGAGATCAGACATCACACGGTACACGAGCACGGAGAGGGAGATCAGACATCACACGGTACACAAGCACAGAGAGGGACATCAGACAGAGAGGGACATCAGACAGAGAGGGACATCAGACAGAGAGGGACATCAGACAGAGAGGGACATCAGACAGAGAGGGACATCAGACAGAGAGGGACATCAGACAGAGAGGGACATCAGACAGAGAGGGACATCAGACAGAGAGGGACATCAGACAGAGAGGGACATCAGACAGAGAGGGACATCAGACAGAGAGGGACATCACACGAGCATGGAGAGGGAGATCACACGAGCATGGAGAGGGAGATCACACGGTACACGAGCATGGAGAGGGAGATCACACGGTACACGAGCATGGAGAGGGAGATCACACGGTACACGAGCATGGAGAGGGAGATCACACGGTACACGAGCATGGAGAGGGAGATCACACGGTACACGAGCATGGAGAGGGAGATCACACGGTACACGAGCATGGAGAGGGAGATCACACGGTACACGAGCATGGAGAGGGAGATCACACGGTACACGAGCATGGAGAGGGAGATCACACGGTACACGAGCATGGAGAGGGAGATCACACGGTACACGAGCATGGAGAGGGAGATCACACGGTACACGAGCATGGAGAGGGAGATCACACGGTACACGAGCATGGAGAGGGAGATCACACGGTACACAAGCATGGAGAGGGAGATCACACGATACACGAGCATGGAGAGGGAGATCACACGGTACACGAGCATGGAGAGGGAGATCACACGGTACACGAGCATGGAGAGGGAGATCACACGGTACACAAGCATGGAGAGGGAGATCACACGGTACACGAGCATGGAGAGGGAGATCACACGGTACACGAGCATGGAGAGGGAGAAAGAGGAAGGGGGGGTAGAGAGAGAGCGAAAGGGATCTGGGTCAGGGCTGTTCAAACAGTATGTCCACCCGGTGGTTAAAACACTATGCCTGTGATGAATGAAATAATGTCCTTCCATTTGACAGACAGATAATCATGAACGCTGTGGTGAGATCAGCTGGCTTTCAACGAGTTGCATTGTTGCTCATTACACTATTCCCCTGGACAGCTACACCAACAGTGATTAAGACGCCATATTAGCACCATCCTTTACACCCCACAAGCGTCTGTTATCTACACGTTGCCCAACATGAAACAAGTATGTGACTTGTCTAGAAAGGCTGGCATATCATTACAGCTGATGTATATATTCAGATGTCTGTATAGCAGTGGTCACCAACTGGTCCATCTCCAAGGCATTCCTAATCAATCACCAAACATTTCTGTACAAAACCCAATGATAAAGCCTTGAGTTCCTATTATTTATTGTTTCGCACTGTTGACGGTAGGTGCACTTGATTCAGTAGCCCTAGTGTCCTGGGGAAGGCAACGTGTTCCCATTTTGAACGATTTCACGAGCCTGAAGGTAGAACTCAGTCTACCCAGCAGGCCCAGAGAGCAAATCTAGTGCACCTATAGGCCTAATGCAGGCCAATCAGATAGCTCATATCACTGTGTCTGCACAGTTTCCTGGAGCCATAGACCGTAACACACAGCAAAGTTGATAATGTGAGGTTTCAAAACCATGACGAGAGAGACTGAATGAATACAGTTTTATGAGTAAGTTCCTGTTTAAGTTGTTATTCAGCCCTGTCAACACTTTGTTCAACACTTTTATAGGCCATAAAATGCATGTTTCGATAAACTTTTATTGCTATTATTTGCGGCTTGTGTCTTTTTTAATATCGAGGACTATTCATGCAGTGATGCCATCAGCTGGAAGATGGTGAGTCAAGTGACAGGCAGCCTCACAGCTGCTCCCTCCCTCACCGCAGACTGACCATCAGAAGCAGGTCATCAGTCCAGTTCAAAATTAAATAAAAAGCTAATTGTTATGCTCACTCAGCTGTGCCTCAAGAAATACAACAAATGATCTATTACAGTGTGATCATATACCTACAATTTTTAAATATAATTTCTAAATAGTCTGAGAAGAACAACAATGGTAGGACAATTCAAGCATAGCCAATATGCAGTGATAATGTATTGGGCTTATAGCCTACTGCACAAACCTCATTGCTACAGAACTGTTTACAATTGGTTAATGTTGGATAGGATTATGTTTGAAAAAAGTGTGAAAAGGGGAAGTATAATCGAAGCAATAGATCTCGGTCTGCTTTTTGACCCAGAAAGTGATCTGTCCTCAGAAAAGGTTGGTGACAACTGCTGTATAGTATGCATACAAACAAAAACAAAGTTCTAAAAATGCCACTCAAGCGAGCAAATTTATATCAAACATAACAGCGAAGCAAACATCAATGTGTTGCAAGCTGCACATTGCCTACTCTCAGCTCCAACACATTGATTACCAGGCAGAGGCACAGGGAATGAGAGCGAAAGCAAATGATTGGGAGGAGAAGTTTCCGAGCTTACCTTCTGCAAAACAGACATGGGTTGCAAAACAGAGGGAGATAGAGAAAAGAGAACGGTTCGTTTCAGACAGACCACACACACACAACAGGTGTATTACTTTTACTACACAGAGGACAGATGCCACTCAAGGAATTAGAAACGGGGGAGTTACTACCATTACCACGAAATGAAAGGGCTCGAGAAGTATCTATTGAAGTTTTCCCAAAATACCACTTCAATTGACCTGGGTTCAAATACTATTTGAAATATTTCAAATACTTTCAAAGTTAGCTTGAGCCTGCCTGGAATGTGAGATGGGTAGTTCCAAGTATTGGGATTATTCTACTGGTCCATTTAAAGCAAGCAAGCTCAATCAAGTACAGATTTGAAATTATAAAAAAATATTATTTGAACCCTGGACTTCACTACCCACCTCTTCCATTATGATGGTATATAAAGGTCTACAGGTGATCTATAATAGTGAATGGAAGACGTACCTCCAGTAGATGTCCAGTGAGGGGCCTCCACAGGATCTCTATACGGTTCATGTTGACCAGGCCGGTCTCCAGCAGCTTGGCAACAGCAAACAGAGACGGTTCCTGGACACAGGACGAGAACAGAACATATGAGTGACTGGTTCGGTGGATATAAGCATTACACATTTAGTAACACAAGGCGGCACATACAGAAGACGGGGATGTCATACGTTGTTGCTCTGGCTACATGCACGTATAGTAGTTACCTTGTTATTTCCATAGGCCATCTCCACAGCCTCCAGAGAGAGGGAGCACAGTGCGTTGATTAGGTGATGCAGTGACACGTCGTCTAAGTACTGGGAGCTCTCAAAGAGCCTAGACAGGATGTTGGAGATGACTGGCAGGTCCGTCATCACAGCCGTGGTCAGCACCTGTAACCAACAGACATCAGAGGAGTCAAGTTTGTCTGTTAGGATCCAGCAGAGCTACGTACCTTAGTGTGGTGTCTAGCTTTGAAGGCTGAATAGCCAATGAAACCCTACGGAGGCTGTTGCTAATTGATGCAGAGAATTTAACTAATTACAGTGTGACTGTGTAAGGCAAGGCGATCGATTTGTGGTCTTGTATTACCGTGCTTGGCCCCTCTACTGCACGACCAGGCTTCAGAGCACCTCCAACCCCAGGCTTCAGACCTAGGATCCACACCAGGTGCTGGGAGAGGAGAGGGAAGGTGGGAGATAGACAGAACAGGAAGAGTGGAGTGGGTGGTGAGAAAAGTCAGAGTGATTCACTCAGACTACTTCCACTATATAAATCAGAACAACAACAAAAAATGTTTTTATGAATTTAAATATTTAGGCTTGTCAATATCAACAATAAAAAAAATCCCAGCTTGGTTATAATACGGTGTAAAACTGTACCAGTGTGTGTGTGTGTGTGTGTGTGTGTGTGTGTGGCAGAGGAGGCTGGTGGGAGGAGCTATAGGAGGAGGACAGGCTCATTGTAATGGCTGGAATTGAATAAATGGAACGGTATCAAACACATCAAACAGGGAAACCAAGTTTGACTGTTCCATCTATTCCATTCTAGCCATTATAATGAGCCTGTCCTCCTACAGCTTCGCCCACCAGCCTCCTCTGGTGTGTGGTGGATACAGTATGGTGGAAGTGTACCTGCAGCGTGGCCAGCACCAGCTGCCAGGAGGTTCCCAGCACCACCCCATGGCAGTGGGCCAGGTTCAACAAGGTCCGCATACACTGGATATTCTTAGCTGTCAGCTGATAGATGGAGAGATGGAGTTATGCAACACTACTGTTTGTATGTGTGAACGTCTAACATTTGTTCATACGGTGCCCTCTAGTTGTGGTGTTGTAGTAAATGTTGTGTAGAGGTACACTACATGACAAAAGGTATTTGGACACCTGCTTATCGAACATCTCAGTCCAAAATTGTGGGCATTAAAATGGAGTTGGTCCCTCCTTTGCTGCTATAACAGCCTCCACTTCTGGGAAGGCTATCCAATAGATGTTGGAGCATTGCAGCAGGGACTTGCTTCCATTCAGCCACAAGAGCATTAATGAGGTCGGGCACTGATGTTCGGAGTTTAGGCCTGGCTCGCAGTCAGCGTTCCAATTTATCCCAAAGGTGTTCAATAGGGTTGAGGTCAGGGCTCTGTACAGGCCAGTCAAGTTCTTCCACACCAATCAACAAACCATTTCTGTACAGACCTCGCTTTATGCATGGGGACATTGTCATGCTAAAACAGGAAAGGGCCCCAAAAAGTTGCCACAAAGTTGGAAGCACAGAATCGTCTAGAATGTCATTGTATGCTGTAACGTTAAGATTTCCCTTCACTTGAACTAAGGCCTAGTCCGAACCATGATAAACAGCCCCAGACCATTAATCCTCCTCCACCAAACTTTACAGATGGCACTATGCATTGGGGCATGTAGCATTCTCCTGGCATCCTCCAAACCCAGATTCATCTATCAGACTGCCAGATGGTGAAGCGTGATTCATCACTCCAGAAAACGCGTTTCCACTGTTCCAGAGTCCAATGGCAGCAAGCTTTACACCACTCCAGCCGACGCTTGGCATTGTGCATGGTGATCTTAGCCTTGTGTGAGGCTATTCGGCCATGGAAACGCATTTCATGACGTTCCCAGCAAACAGTTCGTGTCCCGGCCGTTGCTTCCAGAGGCAGTTTCAAACTCAGTAGTGAGTTCGAACTGAGGACAGACGATTTTCACGCGCTTCAGCACTCGGCGGTCCCGTTTTGTGAGCTTGTGTGGCCTACCACTTTGCGGCTGAGCCGTTGTTTCTCCTAGACGTTTCCACTTCACAATAACAGTACTTACAGTTGACCGGGGCAGCTCTAGCAGGGCAGAAATTTGACGAACTGACTTGTTGGAAAGATGGCATCCTATGACGGTGCCACGTTGAAAGTCACTGAGCTCTTCAGTAATGCCATTCTACTGCCAATGTTTGTCTATGGAGATTGTATGACTGTGTGCTCAATTTGATATACCTGTCAGCGATGTGAGTGGCTGAAATAACCGAATCCACTAATTTGAAGGTGTGTCCACAAACACTAAATACACAAAAGTATCTTACCACCACAGTGGCCTTTAGATGTGGTGTTGTAGTAATGTTGTGTAGAGGTAATCTTACCACCACAGTGGCCTTTAGATGTGGTGTTGTAGTAATGTTGAGTAGAGGTAATCTTACCACTACAGTGCCTTGGGGCTGTACAGAGAGAGGCTGTCCCACAGCCACCACCTGCTGATGAGACTCACTGGAGGAACTGATGATCTGAACACTCTGGCCCTGGATGGAGTAGGCTGAGGAGGACAGGAGAAAACACATTTTATTTGAGTCCACAACAAAAGTAATGATCACAAGGACCAAATCTGTTGTAGGTCCAAAAATAGATTTAGACTCCTTGGTCCACGATGACTTTGTTATTTTCTCTTCTTCATGATGTATCTCACAGACAGGCAAACACCCCTGATAATAACACACAAGCCAGTCATTTCCATGTATATACTTCACTGAGTGACTGTGACAAGCCAGCTACATGCTACAGAGACATGATTTATTAACTCCCTAGCAAACATCGATCCTGCTGAAGCCATTTTGCATGCTCGATCTATCACAGAAAATATGCAAATAGCGTGTGTGTGTGTGTGAGACTGTGACCTCCCCGACACATTAATCTTTGTGTTACTAATTAGAGGGAACAAGAAAACAGTTGAGGCACAGCCAGGATTAATGACATATAAGTGGGGCATCACAGTGGTTAGTATGGAGATCACACACAGCCAGGGCTCTAGAGCTTCACACTCTCACAAACGTATACAGAGAGACTTGGGGTGAAAAGCGCATTAAGTGTACAAATAAACAACTAACTACCACCGGCTTGTCAAGTTCCTCAGAGGCACGTATGGATAATTACCACAGAGCTGATGCAGCAAAGCCACGAGGGAAGACTGCTATGAACGCACACAAACATACGCGCTCACACATGCATGCACCCACCACCCCCACACACGCAGGGTACTGACGTACACGCGCCAGTGTTTCCCCTAGACATTTTTGGAGGGTGCGTGGTAGTGGCCTTGGCCAATGGCGTGGTTTTAGAGGCTGTCTTCTTAGCTGCAGAGACAAAATGTTGCTGTTTTAAAGCTAATTTCTCCCACTTCTACACATTTTGCCATGGAGCGGTGAGAATATTTTCAGTTTTAAAGCAAATTCCCTTAACTTCTGCACATTTGGCCATGGCTTATGCCTTGTTCTTATGCTATCGGGCTTAAACATTACAACAAAATCATTGGGGGTCCCATGTCATCACATTTTTTAAATTTGAGATTCTCCCTGACTGTCTAGTTTTCATGTTGGTGATTATTAGTTCTCACAGATGATCTTATTTAAAAGTATATAGCACCATTATATTTTCTTTATACTTGATATCTTGTTTTAGTGGTTTAAGTTTACACTGAAAACATTTTACCTTCCCAAATGTTTAGTAAAAATGTTTTTTTGCAGTGTCGGTTTAGCATCCACGACTGACCCTTGTTAAGGTTGGCTGTATTACTGCTGAGGACAGTCAGGGCGTAGTGTGGGGGCAGCGAGGCCTTGCAGATGGCTGTGATGAAGGCGTCGCGGGGCGTCACGAGGCCCAGGCGACCACACAGCGCCGCCACGGTCAGCTCTGCCTTCAGGATGCTCTCTGTCGCAGTCTCATCTGTACTGGAGGGGGACGAGACAGAGGGGGTTATGGGTTTGGAACAAACCTAACTGCCGCAACGTCTTCACTTTTTGCCGCATCATAAAACCGTTTCATCTGCAGACCCCTTACACAGTAACTTATGGTCTAGGGACCTTAGTTGCTCGGCGCAGTAGTTTCAACTACTTTTGTTGCTCCTGAACTTAACACTGACCTTGAGTTTCCCCTGTCAAACTATCAAGTTACTTTGAGGGGATACTAAATACCTTTATTTTGAGGGGATACTAAATACCTTTATTTTGAGGGGATACTAAATACCTTTATTTTGAGGGGATACTAAATACCTTTATTTTGAGGGGATACTAAATACCTTTATTTTGAGGGGATACTAAATACCTTTACTTTGAGGGGATACTAAATACCTTTATTTTGAGGGGATACTAAATACCTTTATTTTGAGGGGATACTAAATACCTTTATTTTGAGGGGATACTAAATACCTTTATTTTGAGGGGATACTAAATACCTTTATTTTGAGGGGATACTAAATACCTTTACTTTGAGGGGATACTAAATACCTTTATTTTGAGGGGATACTAAATACATTTGAGGGGATACTAAATACATTTGAGGGGATACTAAATACATTTGAGGGGATACTAAATACATTTACTTTGAGGTGATCTATAAGAAGGGTTGTTTACCTGGCGTCCAGCAGGAGAGAGAGCGCAGCCAGTAGACCACACCAACACGCACTGACCATCTCCTCCCATACCAGATGGGCCCCTGACAGAGAAACACTAGTTAGCAACAGAGTGGAAAAGCAATATACATTTGTACAGATATCTATATTTAAAAATGCTACATAAGCTTTTGCATAGGGATGACAGAGTGCATCACCGTGGTAAGCCTACATTGATAAACTCCCTCAGGAAGTGTAGGTACTGGATTGGCCACTAGAGGTCAGAAAAGTGCTTCAAAGTTCAAGATTTGCACACCTACAGAATGTCAAGCTAAGATTCAGCACTTTCCTAACCCCTGACCCTCATCCCCCTCCCCTCTATTTACCAGGCTCAAGCTGGGTGTTCTGGTCTGGGTTGGCCTCCCTGTGTACAGCCTCCTCCTCCTCCTTGGCCAACGCTCTCTCTATCATGGAAGTGATGCCTCGGACCAGGTCCAGCAGGGCGCTGAAGGCCACAGACATAGCATAACCCTCTGGGATAGACGGGGGCTCCACCTTGTCCAACATCTCCAGACTGGCGGAGGAAGAGAGAGTAATGATGTGAATCAGTGTGTGCTAGTGTGTGTGCAGTTGCTGAGAACCACTTCTCTACCCTGCTGAGGCGCATGAATGTGCGTATATTACATCAAGAGGAGCTGCGTGCAATCACTCTTGTTAAGCTCCTACAAACAGTATTAAACACCTGCAGGATCAGCTGTCCCTGACCATTTGCTCCTGTATTAAACACCTGCAGGATCAGCTGTCCCTGACCATTTGTTCCTGTATTAAACACCTGCAGGATCAGCTGTCCCTGACCATTTGTTCCTGTATTAAACACCTGCAGGATCAGCTGTCCCTGACCATTTGCTCCTGTATTAAACACCTGCAGGATCAGCTGTCCCTGACCATTTGTTCCTGTATTAAACACCTGCAGGATCAGCTGTCCCTGACCATTTGTTCCTGTATTAAACACCTGCAGGATCAGCTGTCCCTGACCATTTGTTCCTGTATTAAACACCTGCAGGATCAGCTGTCCCTGACCATTTGTTCCTGTATTAAACACCTGCAGGATCAGCTGTCCCTGACCATTTGTTCCTGTATTAAACACCTGCAGGATCAGCTGTCCCTGACCATTTGTTCCTGTATTAAACACCTGCAGGATCAGCTGTCCCTGACCATTTGCTCCTGTATTAAACACCTGCAGGATCAGCTGTCCCTGACCATTTGTTCCTGTATTAAACACCTGCAGGATCAGCTGTCCCTGACCATTTGTTCCTGTATTAAACACCTGCAGGATCAGCTGTCCCTGACCATTTGTTCCTGTATTAAACACCTGCAGGATCAGCTGTCCCATTTGTTCCTGTATTAAACACCTGCAGGATCAGCTGTCCCTGACCATTTGTTCCTGTATTAAACACCTGCAGGATCACCCCTGCAGGGATCAGCTGTCCCTGACCATTTGTTCCTGTATTAAACACCTGCAGGATCAGCTGTCCCTGACCATTTGTTCCTGTATTAAACACCTGCAGGATCAGCTGTCCCTGTATTAAACACCTGCAGGATCAGCTGTCCCTGACCATTTGTTCCTGTATTAAACACCTGCAGGATCAGCTGTCCCTGACCATTTGTTCCTGTATTAAACACCTGCAGGATCAGCTGTCCCTGACCATTTGTTCCTGTATTAAACACCTGCAGGATCAGCTGTCCCTGACCATTTGTTCCTGTATTAAACACCTGCAGGATCAGCTGTCCCTGTATTAAACACCTGCAGGATCAGCTCCCTGACCATTTGTTCCTGTATTAAACACCTGCAGGATCAGCTGTCCCTGTATTAAACACCTGCAGGATCAGCTGTCCCTGACCATTTGTCCCTGTATTAAACACCTGCAGGATCAGCTGTCCCTGACCATTTGTTCCTGTATTAAACACCTGCAGGATCAGCTGTCCCTGTATTAAACACCTGCAGGATCAGCTGTCCCTGACCATTTGTTCCTGTATTAAACACCTGCAGGATCAGCTGTCCCTGACCATTTGTTCCTGTATTAAACACCTGCAGGATCAGCTGTCCCTGACCATTTGTTCCTGTATTAAACACCTGCAGGATCAGCTGTCCCTGACCATTTGTTCCTGTATTAAACACCTGCAGGATCAGCTGTCCCTGACCTTTTGTCCATTACAGAAACACAATGTTGAGGTAGATGTTGACTGACAACTCTAACAACTCTTTCTCCTGCATCAACAAACCAGCGTCTATAACGTAAAAACAGCAGCATTGTTTCATCTCCTCATAATTACAGCCAACAGATGCTACTCCCTCCCTCGCATTTTCAGCTATACGATAGTTAAAAATAGCGATTGTGCCCACTCTGGTCTTGGCACATGCTCTCTAGCCAACAATGTGCAGATACAGTGCAGCTAGGTTCAGATACAGTGCAGCTAGGTTCAGATACAGTGCAGCTAGGTTCAGATACAGTGCAGCTAGGTTCAGATACAGTGCCTCTAGGTTCAGATACAGTGCCTCTAGGTTCAGATACAGTGCCTCTAGGTTCAGATACAGTGCCTCTAGGTTCAGATACAGTGCAGGTTTCAGATACAGTGCCTCTAGGTTCAGATACAGTGCCTCTAGGTTCAGATACAGTGCCTCTAGGTTCAGATACAGTGCCTCTAGGTTCAGATACAGTGCCTCTAGGTTCAGATACAGTGCCTCTAGGTTCAGATACAGTGCCTCTAGGTTCAGATACAGTGCCTCTAGGTTCAGATACAGTGCCTCTAGGTTCAGATACAGTGCCTCTAGGTTCAGATACAGTGCCTCTAGGTTCAGATACAGTGCCTCTAGGTTCAGATACAGTGCCTCTAGGTTCAGATACAGTGCCTCTAGGTTCAGATACAGTGCCTCTAGGTTCAGATACAGTGCCTCTAGGTTCAGATACAGTGCCTCTAGGTTCAGATACAGTGCCTCTAGGTTCAGATACAGTGCCTCTAGGTTCAGATACAGTGCCTCTAGGTTCAGATACAGTGCCTCTAGGTTCAGATACAGTGCCTCTAGGTTCAGATACAGTGCCTCTAGGTTCAGATACAGTGCCTCTAGGTTCAGATACAGTGCCTCTAGGTTCAGATACAGTGCCTCTAGGTTCAGATACAGTGCCTCTAGGTTCAGATACAGTGCCTCTAGGTTCGTTTACATGACATTATTATGGAACAAGAATATCTGTCAAACGGCAGTCAAGCATTGATCACCATATCACAAGAATAGGACCCTTGATATTTATTGGAAAAGAGCATCAAGCTCATCACCGTGCACTTTCACAACCCTGTGAAGTTCATCGTAACTTATGTAATCTGTAGCCTAATAAAATGTATGGTTTCCTGAGGCGTAGTCTGGTTGGAGTGGGAAGACCACACACCATATCATTGCGTGACTCCAAGTTTACTTTGATATGATGGTTATTATATCAATAATTGTTTCCATCCCTATTTCGCATATAATTAATTTTACTGACACAAATAAGATCCCACCATGTCGAACAAATAAATGATCTGTTGGCATTTATGAAATTGTACCGAAACTTCATTTTTCCATCACAACTGTCTTGTTTTTCTTTTATATGGACATTACTTGCATAAAAACTGTGGATGGAAACATGGTTACTGTGTGTAATAATTGGATTGATGATTTCTATCTAGACAGCAATAGCTAGATATCTAGTGTATGTGTGTGTGTAGATTACTACTGACTAGGTAGCCTTGGCGCTGCCCTGAACACTGACGGTCATGAGGGGGATCCAGGTACCACGGTACTCAAAGGCAGCCTGTGTGGTTAGACTCCCACCCTGACCTCCTGCGCCTGGACCCCCCTGGGCAGCCCCCTGGGCAGCCCCCTGGGCCCCTGACCCACCTAGGAAGGGGGACAGAGAGATTAGGGAGAGAGACAGATAGGGAGAGAGAGGAGGAAAAAGAGTGGGCTGTTAGTGTTGGGTTGGAACAAAAGCCTGCACCCTGCAGACCACAATCTCCTGCACCCTCCTGAGTTGACCACTCCTATCCTAGACTCCTTCCTTTACCTCACCATAAGTTCCACTACATTATATGTCAAAAGCTATAACACGAAAGCTCAACACTACTGACCGGTGGAAGTGTTGGTAGCAGCAGGATTTCCTGTGTTGAGGACAATAAAGAGGGACTGGATGAAGGAGCCCAGAGCATTGACGATGTCCCTGAACACCTTGGTGGAGTGCTGCTTCATGTCATAGGACAAGCAGAAAGACCTGGGTGAACAGGGGGAGATGAAGGGACTTAGAAAAGTGGATGGGAGGTTGGGTAGAACATAGAATCTAATAATTATTATTATTATTAAGTGGGTGATTATATTTGTCCTTTTACACACATGCACAAGCATGTATTATATGCATGTGTGAACTGGAAATGTTTTTCTGCAAATCCCAACTCCCCCTGAGACACCCTTGGAGAGTGGGGGTCATGGCCAGGGTCAGCCATTATCAACGGCGATATGTTGAAGTTATGTGGTAAGTTTAGTGATGAAGGTGTGTGTGTAGGGTAAAGTCAGTGTGTGCACTCCTCCTACTCACCGTAGCAGGTGTGGCTGTACACACAGCCTGTGGACTGACTCCACGGCCACAGCTCTAAGCCACTGAGGCTTCTCTCCATCCAGGAACTTCACCAGCAGAGACAGGAAGATCTCACACTCTGTCACCTACAGCAACACAGACAAACACACACCTCAGCTCCCCAATCTAACTATCCACACATTTCTGGCTGTACAATAAGACAACAGGATTTGTGGAAAATTGGAATTTCAACTTACTTCCTAATTTCAAATGGACTTGACCCTAACTATAGTTCCTGCTTTGACGCTCACCACTAGACTGTAGTTGTGTTTGATGATGTAAGTACAGAGAACACAGTACTTGGTAGTAGATAGCTGTAACTGACTCTCACCAGTAGGCTGTACAAGTGTTTGATAACCACAGAGACTCACCAGTAGGCTGTAGAAGTGTTTGATGAGCACAGATACCACTCTGAGCAGCCTCATGCAGATGGGGAAGTAGGGTTTTTCTACAGGGGCTGGCGAGGCGGCGCTGCTGTTGCCTTGACGGAACTTGATGTTGGGGGAGAACAGCTTGATGACCAGCGGACACACACGCTCCTTCAGCAGGAAGCTGAACTCCTGGTGCTACACAGGGGTCAGAGGTTAGAGGGCAATGGTTAGAGGGCAATCCCCTACAGAGTTGGGGATCACAGTCCAAATACAAGACACCTACAGTGAGATGAGATGTTGTATTGTATTCTATTTCAATGCAGATAATACTTGATTGTGTTGTATTGCATTGTACCATACTTTACTGCATCATATTGTATTAAGTTGTATTGCATTGTATAGTATAATACTGTACTGTACTGTGTATTCACCTGCAGGAAGACCCTAGGGAAGTCATTGAGGACCGACTCCAGGAGCTCCAGACCAAACGTCCGTGTCATCTCTGTCATCCCTACCAGCCAGTAGGGGGCATCAGCATTTACTAGCTGACATAGGTCCTGGAGGGACACACACGGAAATGGGGATGTAGACATAGGACAGCTGGAGACAGCTACTAGCATTGCCTATGTGATACAGTCTAGAAGTATGGGCTGCACATATCTTATGACAGCATGGCTATTTCATTCCACAAAATTGTTCCCTACCTTACCCTTTTCTACCCCTCGCTTCCCCTCCCTTCCCCCGTTCCCCCCCTTCTCCTCGTTCCCCCCCTTCCCCTACCCTCGTTCTCCCCTTCCCCTAACCCTTCACTCCCTTCCCCAACCCTCATTCCCTCATCCCTTCCCTCCCCCTCGTTCTCGCCGTTCCCTCTGTTGCCCCCTTCCTCTCGCTCCCCCTCGTTCCTGCCCTTCCCCTTCCCTATCCTCATTTCCCTCCTCCCCTACCCTCACCCCTTCCACCTCTAGCCCTACCCCCGTTCCCTCCCTGGCCCTCGTTCCCTCCCTTGCCCTGGCCCTCGTTCCCTCCCTTGCCCTGGCCCTCGTTCCCTCCCTTGCCCTGGCCCTCGTTCCCTCCCTTGCCCTCGTTCCCTCCCTGGCCCTCGTTCCCTCCCTGGCCCTCGTTCCCTCCCTTGCCCTCGTTCCCTCCCTTGCCCTCGTTCCCTCCCTTGCCCTCGTTCCCTCCCTTGCCCCCTTCCTCTCGCTCCCCTCGTTCCTGCCCTTCCCCTTCCCTATCCTCATTTCCCTCCTCCCCTACCCTCACCCCTTCCACCTCTAGCCCAACCCCGTTCCCTACCTGGCCCTCATTCCCTCCCTTGCCCTGGCCCTCGTTCCCTCCCTGGCCCTGGTTCCCTCCCTGGCCCTGGCCCTCGTTCCCTCCCCTGGCCCTCGTTCCCTCCCTGGCCCTCGTTCCCTCCCTGGCCCTGGCCCTCGTTCCCTCCCTGGCCCTGGCCCTCGTTCCCTGGCCCTGGCCCTCGTTCCCTCCCTTGCCCTCGTTCCCTCCCTTGCCCTGGCCCTCGTTCCCTCCCTTGCCCTGGCCCTCGTTCCCTCCCTTGCCCTGGCCCTCGTTCCCTCCCCTTGCCCTGGCCCTCGTTCCCTCCCTTGCCCTGGCCCTCGTTCCCTCCCTGGCCCTCGTTCCCTCCCTTGCCCTGGCCCTCGTTCCCTCCCTTGCCCTGGCCCTCGTTCCCTCCCTTGCCCTGGCCCTCGTTCCCTCCCTGGCCCTGGCCCTCGTTCCCTCCCCTGGCCCTGGCCCTCGTTCCCTCCCTGGCCCTGGCCCTCGTTCCCTCCCTGGCCCTGGCCCTCGTTCCCTCCCTGGCCCTGGCCCTCGTTCCCTCCCTGGCCCTGGCCCTCATTCCCTCCCTGGCCCTGGCCCTCATTCCCTCCCTGGCCCTGGCCCTCGTTCCCTCCCTGGCCCTCATTCCCTCCCTTGCCCTGGCCCTCATTCCCTCCCTTGCCCTGGCCCTCATTCCCTCCCTTGCCCTGGCCCTCATTCCCTCCCTTGCCCTGGCCCTCATTCCCTCCCTTGCCCTGGCCCTCCCTTGCCCTGGCCCTCGTTCCCTCCCTTGCCCTGGCCCTCGTATACCACTTTTACTCTACCCTAGCTACACCTCCTCTTCTGATGGGAGAGAGGGTGAATGTTGGGTACAGTGAGAGGTATGGAGGACTGTCTCCACCTGGTGGACGTACCTGGAACAGCATGTAGGCATCTTTAGCACTGGGCCTCAGGGTGCTAACAGACCTCCGGTTAGTGTTACCCTGGACTGGAGGAGGCTGGTCCACGATGTCTGGAGGAGAGGAGAGAGGGAGGGAGGAGAGGGAGAGACAACTTTAGAAACAGCTGTGGCTACAAGCCTGGAGGGATCAATCTCTCATCAAACAATGACACAAACAAACACTCTCAGAAAAGACCGGTCCAAAACCTACCTCAAGAGGGAAAAGTCACGCAATTAAATTGTGATTTTCAATCCCAGTTATAATAAACTAAGACGTAGAGTGGAAAGACAGCAGTGTGAAAACTAAAGGGGCCAAACCAAAACCTCAACAAGTCATGTTGTATTCACTGAAGTCATGGGATAAGCTGCTTTAGGCAATCTAAGGAGAAACAAATTCCCTTCCTCTGTGGCATGGTCAAAGTTAGAGGAAAAGAGGAGGGTTGGAGAGAGGAAGTGGGATGCTAGAAAACTGATGTAAAGTTCTGTGGCTGCAACCTCCACCTTTCATCCAAAGTGTACACTTGCGCACTTCCCTTTGTGGACCTAACAATGACTCAACTCTGAATCAATGGCAAAAAGAAAACAGTAGAGCCCAGGAACTCCATTTCCCATGAGCACTCTGCTCAGACCTTTGAAGCGCTCGTCCTCCGCGACCATCCTCTCGAATACCACGGTGACGACTTGTCTGACGGTGGCGGCGGCTGTGTTGTTGGTGATGTTGTCCTTGGTGAAGTGCAGGCGGAAACACAGCACGATAGCCTGGGAGGGAGGCGGAGAGGAGACACAGGCTCTGTTACAATAGCCAGCCTAACATAGCCTCCCACCAAGAATCAAGCCATGTACTGGGGAATACATTCTAAGTGGTATGCTAGTATGAACATTGGAACATAGTCAGATTTACTAAGGCACACATCTGGATTAACATGTACGTGGAAACCAACTCCCTAGGCAATATGAGACGTGTTTGGGACACAGCATGTACTATCTGACTGTACCTTGAATATATAAAAGTGTCTGCAATGTGTGTGCTGAGTGTACGGTACCTTGGACAGGACTTGGTCATGTACCACTGTGTTGGTGGTGAGCAGCACTAACACAGTCTGGAGCAGCTTCAGTTCCTCCAGCCCGTTCTCCATCAACTGCCACAGCATGTTAATGATGTTCCCTGCTGCAGCCTGATGAACACACACAACACATGGTTAGACATGTAGCCTACTTGTACACCCAGGAGGCAGCGACAGTCACAATGTACTGGAATGTGACAGAACAGAGGAAGTGAGAGGAGCTCTAGAGGTCATAGACACAGACATGTACACACAGATAGACACACGGCAGCGGCCAACCGGACCAGCCAACACCACATCAGGGTCAGGGAGTCACATTGGCATTCTTTCAGCCAAACCCAGCCACTGTGGCACTCCAGTGACATTGGCTTAATAACAACACCACCCCCTTAACCCTCCCCCTTCGTTAACAACGATCCCTCGAATCGAATCAAGTCGGAGTGGGGTCCAGTTTCCTAGATAAGACAGCCACAAAGTCCAAATTTGGCTAGATCATAAATTTTTTTTACATTTAAGGTTAAGGTCAGACATAAGGTTAGCAGTGTGGCAAGGGTTAAGGTTTGGTTTAAAATCTGATTTTAAGATAAATTGTAGAAATAGGCACGATTTATTGGTTAGACTTGTGGCTGTGTTAACTATTGAGGAATGTGCATCCCAATACAACCTTAAGCGAGGCATAGTGCCTTTTCAGCCCTCTAAACACCAAATGAAGCGAACCGAGTTGCTAACTTGCGAACGAGTGGTACTCAAAACTCCCATGAAGCTCTGCGACCCAAGGCTAGAAAGTTGCTTCAGGAAAGATGGCTGACAAAAATACTAGGACGGAAGCAAATATCATTTCTTACAACTTCATGCTAAAAAAATGTACAGTTAAGAGGAATATGTTAGTTAATGTAGAGAAATGATTAGGCCTATGCATATTTTTTTGTCATAAAGGTCATTTACAAACAAAAAAAGCTAAAGCATTTACTGCAAATGTTAGATACAATTGTGAAAGCTTGCCTTGCTGTTCATAAAAAAATATGTAAAAGTCAATCACTTGCCATTGCTCTTTATTGTAGTAATGTTAGAGATTGAAGCTACAGTGCCACCAGAAAGTGTTCATACCCCTGGACTTACTGCACATTTTGTTGGGGCGGCAGGTAGCTGACAAAAATCTGTTGTTCTGCCCCTGAACAAGGCAGTTAACCCACTGTTCCTAGGCCGTCATTGTGAATAAGAATTTGTTCTAAACGGACTTGCCTAGTTAAATAAAGGTTAAAATATACATGTTTTGTTACAGCTGTTATCTTAAAATATATATATGTTTTACTTCACCCATCTACACACAATACCAATTTCATATTAATAAGCAATTCCAGTGTATATTTGGTCTTGTGTTTTAGGATACGGTCCTGCTGGAAGGTGAATTTGTCTCCCAGTGTTTCCTCTAGGATTGTGGCTGTGCTTAGTTTAATTCCACTTCTTTGCATCCACTTCTTTGCCGATGACAAGCATACCCATAACATGACGCAGCCACCCCCATGCTTGACAATATGAAGAGTGGTACTCAGTGATGTGTTGTGTTTGTCTGGAATATAAAGCACTATGTTTGGGGCAAAGTATATTCTTTGCCAAATTTGAGCAGTTTTACTTAAGTAGCTTATTGCAAACAGGATGCATGTTTTGGAATATTTGTATTATGTACAGGCTTCCTTATTTTCACTGTGTCAATAAGGTTAGTATTGTGGAGTAACTACAATGTTGTTGATCCATCCTCAGTTTTCTCCTATCACAGCCATTAAACTCTGTAACTGCTTTAAAGTCATCATTAGCCTCATGGTGAAATCCCTGAGCAGGTTTCCTTCCTCTCTAGCAACTGAGTTAGGAAGGACGCCTGTATCTTTGTAGTGACTGGGTGTATTGATACACCATTCAAAGTGTAAATAACTTAACCATGCTCAAAGGGATATTCAAAGTCTGCTCTATTTTTTAATTTTAATTTTACACATCTACCAATAGATGACCTTCTTCGTGAGGAATTGAAAAACATTCCTGGTCTTTGTGGTTGTTTGAAATGCACTGCTCAACTGAGGGACCTTACAGGTAATTGTATGTGGGTTAGAGATGAGTCATTCCAAAATCATGTTATACACTATTATCGCACACTGAGTGAGTACAGGCAACTTATTATGTGACTTGTTAAGCATATTTTTACTACTGACCTTATTTAGGCTTGCCATAATGCAAGCCTGGGTTGAATACTTATTGACTCAAGACATTTCCTATTTAATTAGCAAAAAATTGTATAAAACATAATTCCACTTTGACATTAGGGGGTATTGGGATTGAGCCATTGTCCTCGCGTCACTTCCTGAGATCAGAACAACTCTGCAGAACTCGTACAAAACCAAGTGAAACTGGGGGAAGTTTAGTTTGAAGAAAGAACCTGTCCTTCAGATGGCAAAACTGACACTTTTCACTCACATAAAACAACACATTTAATCAATATCGTGGTAGCTTGGTTCCTCTTCCCCATCCCTGTCCCAGTAGTTAAGCCCTGGGCTTACAGACAGACAGAGATAGAGGGGAGGCGCTGGAGCGTGGCAGAAAGCCTCTGTTGAAAGGCTACAAGCAGGGAGTCTGCTGATATCATGTAAACACAACCAGCCAGCCAGTCCGGCTGTACAGTCAGTCAGCCAATCAGGAAGGCAGGGTGTACACATTCAGTCAGGCAGGGAGTGAATTAGCCAGGGTGTTCTTATTCACACAGTAGGAGTGGCTGGCTAGGTGGTCAGTGATCAGTCAAGGTGTCCCTGCTAACACCAGGCAGATCAAGCCATGGTCAGGGAAGGCCAGTCAGAATAGCCTGGGTTACATGTTGAGGTGTAGCGGTTAAAGGGCCAGTCACAATAGCCTGGGCTCCATGTTGAGGTGTAGCGGTTAAAGGGCCAGTCACAATAGCCTGGGCTCCATGTTGAGGTGTAGCGGTTAAAGGGCCAGTCACAATAGCTTGGGTTCCATGTTGACGTGTAGCGTTTAAAGAGCCAGTCACAATAGCCTGGGCTCCATGTTGAGGTGTAGCGGTTAAAGGGCCAGTAACAATAGCCTGGGTTCCATGTTGAGGTGTAGTGGTTAAAGGGCCAGTCACAATAGCCTGTGCTCCATATTGAGGTGCAGCAAGCATTTTTACAGAGATGAGGCTTTGCACTGCAATGTGAGGCCTAAAGTGAGAGATACTCTCTCAGTGAGAGATACTGGCACTACTGAATGTAAAGTAGTAGAAGCCCAGACAGGATCATCATAACGTTCTCCCCCTGCCCTGACTTCAAATGTATGCCTTACATCCAGACCAATATCCTTAGAATGAAAGCATATCAGTCTTTTGTTAGTGGTCCTGTGTTCCTCACCTCAGACACCACCTCGTGGGACATGAGTCTCTGGATAGCAGCCAGACACAGCTGGGTGATCTTGGGCTCCTTGGTGCCACAGCCCATCAGGAATGGCTGTACTACCTCCGAGCTGTTCTCCTTCAGAGCTGAGGAGGAGACAATACATGGGCATGCAGTTAACACATTAGACGTCTGTTCTAAAACAAACATCTACAATAGGACTACTCTGTTAGAATGCCTCCTCCTTTCCTTTGCTTGTTTTAATGAGGTATAATCACTGTTCTGTATGTGATTGGATATTGGCTCAGCCAAAACATCGCTCACAAACAAACACACACAAGGCATAGGAGTGTCCCCTCCCTCAATCACTCACTTGCCAAGATGTCTGAATTCCTCGCAGCGATGGTCTTGATCTTGACTATCCCAGACTCAGCAGCCTAGAAAAGCACAGAACAGAGACACATTAAGTTTACATGTACTGTACCTATACATTCCTTATAAGACAGCTGATGATACGTTACCACCTCTATATGCACTGTTATAACTGCTGCTTATTAATGATCCTCATGGCCAGACACACTAATCAGTTAACCTTGAGTTACCGGAAAGGAGACACTGGGAGCCATAGTGATTTCTCTTGTGTGGAGCTCTGTTGCCTGACAGTGAGATCATGCTGTGCTTTCAGCAGTCTACAGAGGTCTCTATCGCTCTACAGCAGCTGCAGCTCTGACTGTGCACTGTGATACAGACTGGGCCTATAACCTACATAGAGAAGGTGCAACGCTCGTTCATTGTTTTATTTAAGCAAGGTTAAAAGATTAACATTTCAGCCCTCAATGGCATTTATCAGAACAACTTTTAACCTTGCTTGAATAAAACAATGAATATTTAAAATGGTGAGCGAGCGTCGCGTCTTTTCAATGATGAACCTTTTTGGGTTGTACCTCGACTCCAGTTGGTTGAGCACCCTCCACTTCGTTCCCTATAGCTTACATAAACATACTTTCAGTGTCAAATTGTTTCCTGGCTATTCCTGTCCCACAATTCTTGTTCCCAGCTAAAGTGAAGAAATATTGGATTGGTGTGAGCACAAGACAACCTGTTCTAGTACTGAAACACACATAACTTAGCAGGGTTTCTTTCAGTTAACCTGTTCTAGTACTGAAACACACATAACTTAGCAGGGTTTCTTTCAGTTAACCTGTTCTAGTACTGAAACACACATAACTTAGCAGGGTTTCTTTCAGTTAACCTGTTCTAGAACTGAAACACATAACTTAGCAGGGTTTCTTTCAGTTAACTTAGCAGGGTTTCTTTCAGTTAACCTGTTCTAGAACTGAAACACATAACTTAGCAGGGTTTCTTTCAGTTAACTTAGCATGGTTTCTTTCAGTTAACCTGTTCTAGAACTGAAACACACAACTTAGCAGGGTTTCTTTCAGTTAACTTAGCAGGGTTTCTTTCAGTTAACCTGTTCTAGTACTGAAACACATAACTTAGCAGGGTTTCTTTCAGTTAACTTAGCAGGGTTTCTTTCAGTTAACCTGTTCTAGAACTGAAACACACATAACTTAGCAGGGTTTCTTTCAGTTAACTTAGCAGGGTTTCTTTCAGTTAACCTGTTCTAGTACTGAAACACATAACTTAGCAGGGTTTCTTTCAGTTAACTTAGCAGGGTTTCTTTCAGTTAACCTGTTCTAGAACTGAAACACACATAACTTAGCAGGGTTTCTTTCAGTTAACTTAGCAGGGTTTCTTTCAGTTAACCTGTTCTAGTACTGAAACACATAACTTAGCAGGGTTTCTTTCAGTTAACCTGTTCTAGTACTGAAACACATAACTTAGCAGGGTTTCTTTCAGTTAACTTAGCAGGGTTTCTTTCAGTTAACCTGTTCTAGAACTGAAACACACATAACTTAGCAGGGTTTCTTTCAGTTAACTTAGCAGGGTTTCTTTCAGTTAACCTGTTCTAGTACTGAAACACATAACTTAGCAGGGTTTCTTTCAGTTAACCTGTTCTAGAACTGAAACACACATAACTTAGCAGGGTTTCTTTCAGTTAACTTAGCAGGGTTTCTTTCAGTTAACCTGTTCTAGTACTGAAACACATAACTTAGCAGGGTTTCTTTCAGTTAACTTAGCAGGGTTTCTTTCAGTTAACCTGTTCTAGAACTGAAACACACATAACTTAGCAGGGTTTCTTTCAGTTAACCTGTTCTAGTACTGAAACACATAACTTAGCAGGGTTTCTTTCAGTTAACCTGTTCTAGAACTGAAACACACATAACTTAGCAGGGTTTCTTTCAGTTAACTTAGCAGGGTTTCTTTCAGTTAACCTGTTCTAGTACTGAAACACATAACTTAGCAGGGTTTCTTTCAGTTAACCTGTTCTAGTACTGAAACACATAACTTAGCAGGGTTTCTTTCAGTTAACTTAGCAGGGTTTCTTTCAGTTAACCTGTTCTAGAACTGAAACACACATAACTTAGCAGGGTTTCTTTCAGTTAACCTGTTCTAGAACTGAAACACATAACTTAGCAGGGTTTTCTTTCAGTTAACCTGTTCTAGAACTGAAACACACATAACTTAGCAGGGTTTCTTTCAGTTAACTTAGCAGGGTTTCTTTCAGTTAACCTGTTCTAGAACTGAAACACATAACTTAGCAGGGTTTCTTTCAGTTAACCTGTTCTAGTACTGAAACATAACCTGGGTTTCTTTCAGTTAACATAGCAGGGTTTCTTTCAGTTAACCTGTTCTAGAACTGAAACACACATAACTTAGCAGGGTTTCTTTCAGTTAACCTGTTCTAGTACTGAAACACACATAACTTAGCAGGGTTTCTTTCAGTTAACTTAGCAGGGTTTCTTTCAGTTAACCTGTTCTAGAACTGAAACACACATAACTTAGCAGGGTTTCTTTCAGTTAACCTGTTCTAGTACTGAAACACATAACTTAGCAGGGTTTCTTTCAGTTAACTTAGCAGGGTTTCTTTCAGTTAACCTGTTCTAGTACTGAAACACATAACTTAGCAGGGTTTCTTTCAGTTAACCTGTTCTAGAACTGAAACACACATAACTTAGCAGGGTTTCTTTCAGTTAACTTAGCAGGGTTTCTTTCAGTTAACCTGTTCTAGTACTGAAACACACATAACTTAGCAGGGTTTCTTTCAGTTAACTTAGCAGGGTTTCTTTCAGTTAACCTGTTCTAGTACTGAAACACATAACTTAGCAGGGTTTCTTTCAGTTAACTTAGCAGGGTTTCTTTCAGTTAACTTAGCAGGGTTTCTTTCAGTTAACCTGTTCTAGAACTGAAACACACGTAACTTAACAGGGTTTCTTTCAGTTAACCTGTTCTAGTACTGAAACACATAACTTAGCAGGGTTTCTTTCAGTTAACTTAGCAGGGTTTCTTTCAGTTAACCTGTTCTAGTACTGAAACACACATAACTTAGCAGGGTTTCTTTCAGTTAACTTTCTAGCAGGGTTTCTTTCAGTTAACCTGTTCTAGTACTGAAACACATAACTTAGCAGGGTTTCTTTCAGTTAACTTAGCAGGGTTTCTTTCAGTTAACCTGTTCTAGTACTGAAACACATAACTTAGCAGGGTTTCTTTCAGTTAACTTAGCAGGGTTTCTTTCAGTTAACCTGTTCTAGTACTGAAACACATAACTTAGCAGGGTTTCTTTCAGTTAACTTAGCAGGGTTTCTTTCAGTTAACCTGTTCTAGTACTGAAACACACATAACTTAGCAGGGTTTCTTTCAGTTAACCTGTTCTAGAACTGAAACACACATAACTTAGCAGGGTTTCTTTCAGTTAACTTAGCAGGGTTTCTTTCAGTTAACCTGTTCTAGAACTGAAACACACATAACTTAGCAGGGTTTCTTTCAGTTAACCTGTTCTAGTACTGAAACACACATAACTTAGCAGGGTTTCTTTCAGTTAACCTGTTCTAGTACTGAAACACACATAACTTAGCAGGGTTTCTTTCAGTTAACCTGTTCTAGTACTGAAACACACATAACTTAGCAGGGTTTCTTTCAGTTAACCTGTTCTAGTACTGAAACACACATAACTTAGCAGGGTTTCTTTCAGTTAACCTGTTCTAGAACTGAAACACATAACTTAGCAGGGTTTCTTTCAGTTAACTTAGCAGGGTTTCTTTCAGTTAACCTGTTCTAGAACTGAAACACATAACTTAGCAGGGTTTCTTTCAGTTAACCTGTTCTAGAACTGAAACACATAACTTAGCAGGGTTTCTTTCAGTTAACTTAGCAGGGTTTCTTTCAGTTAACCTGTTCTAGAACTGAAACACACATAACTTAGCAGGGTTTCTTTCAGTTAACTTAGCAGGGTTTCTTTCAGTTAACCTGTTCTAGTACTGAAACACACATAACTTAGCAGGGTTTCTTTCAGTTAACTTAGCAGGGTTTCTTTCAGTTAACCTGTTCTAGAACTGAAACACACATAACTTAGCAGGGTTTCTTTCAGTTAACCTGTTCTAGTACTGAAACACATAACTTAGCAGGGTTTCTTTCAGTTAACTTAGCAGGGTTTCTTTCAGTTAACCTGTTCTAGAACTGAAACACACATAACTTAGCAGGGTTTCTTTCAGTTAACTTAGCAGGGTTTCTTTCAGTTAACCTGTTCTAGAACTGAAACACACATAACTTAGCAGGGTTTCTTTCAGTTAACCTGTTCTAGTACTGAAACACATAACTTAGCAGGGTTTCTTTCAGTTAACTTAGCAGGGTTTCTTTCAGTTAACCTGTTCTAGAACTGAAACACACATAACTTAGCAGGGTTTCTTTCAGTTAACTTAGCAGGGTTTCTTTCAGTTAACCTGTTCTAGTACTGAAACACATAACTTAGCAGGGTTTCTTTCAGTTAACTTAGCAGGGTTTCTTTCAGTTAACCTGTTCTAGTACTGAAACACATAACTTAGCAGGGTTTCTTTCAGTTAACTTAGCAGGGTTTCTTTCAGTTAACCTGTTCTAGTACTGAAACACACAACTTAGCAGGGTTTCTTTCAGTTAACCTGTTCTAGTACTGAAACACATAACTTAGCAGGGTTTCTTTCAGTTAACCTGTTCTAGTACTGAAACACATAACTTAGCAGGGTTTCTTTCAGTTAACTTAGCAGGGTTTCTTTCAGTTAACCTGTTCTAGTACTGAAACACATAACTTAGCAGGGTTTCTTTCAGTTAACTTAGCAGGGTTTCTTTCAGTTAACCTGTTCTAGTACTGAAACACACATAACTTAGCAGGGTTTTCTTTCAGTTAACCTGTTCTAGAACTGAAACACACATAACTTAGCAGGGTTTCTTTCAGTTAACTTAGCAGGGTTTCTTTCAGTTAACCTGTTCTAGAACTGAAACACATAACTTAGCAGGGTTTCTTTCAGTTAACCTGTTCTAGAACTGAAACACATAACTTAGCAGGGTTTCTTTCAGTTAAAATCTGACCACAAAGGGTCTAGCTTAAGAACAGTGTGCAACACTCCAGCAGGTAATTCATTTGATATGAATAACAACCACCAGTCAAACCCTCTTCGTATGATGTAAAATCACGTAGGAAGACAGCCTGGGTGGGAAACACTTCCTGTTATTGTTGTTCTAGCCAGACCTGCTGTGCTATGCTGCTGTGTTTGACCTGGTATACAGTCATATCACTTCATATTTCATTTGACCTGCCACAAGGCCGCACAGAGGTGGGAGTCAATTGGACAGTATGCGACCTCTTGAACCTCTTGGTTACCCGGCAACAGGGCCTTAATACTGCAGAGTGTGGACTGGGCCAAACTGTGTAGAACTACAGGCCCTATCGTAACCCCACACATCGACTCAAAGATAATCTAGAGAAATGCAAGTCTCCCTCCTCTCCTTTGTCCTCAGTGTGGAGGGATAACAGGGCATTAAAATCACACAGAACTTGTTCTAATAATCATTCCGATCCTGCTGGTGTAGAGACGAAGATATCAATATAGCCCTAGAAGCTACGAAGAACAGTGAAGACAACTAATTGACTTTGGCTCATGTATTCCCTGACAAAGGTCATGCAGCCAAAACACAGTTATTCATATTTGTTTCCATTGAACATGCCATACAAATAAAGGCATTTTAATAATATGATGAGTGCCTTAGTCCTCCTTTCTTTTTGGCTGTTGCGACTCACAATGTTCACTTTAAAAATGTACATCAAACAGAAACCAATGACTGCAAAGTTAAACAAATCAAACTACTTTTAACAATTTCCACAGAAAATTTTACAAAAACACATTTAGAACAGCGTGGATGCAAAGTTTGGTAACAGAATGACAGCAAACTGTGATTCTGTAACAAAATGTTGCATCTGCACTGTTCAAGTAAACTGTTAAAAAAGTAGTCCTTGTGCATAGAGTTGTATGGATTGCTTAGCTTTGCAATCATTGGTTTTTGTTTGACATACATTTTAAAGTGACAACATGACTGTTACCATGGAAATGCCCCTTGGCTAATGAAGGTAGTGTTTCTCGGCACTTGGGTTCGCGTCACACATAACAGGTTGACCATAAGCACACTCTCTAGAACTGAACATATACAAGGCTACTAGACCTATTTCTTCTATTCTAGCACCCTTGATGTTCCTTGTTTGGCTGTATACTATTGTGGCACACAACTGACATTCATTCCAAATGAATTTCACCACAGTGCTGTTGCGCAAAAGGCAACGCTGCACTAAATTTGTTATAAATAGCCTTAAATAGGTCCTTCTCCAACCCTCCTCATACAGCAGCCATTGTGGTTAGGTGGGCCTAGCACTAGCAGGGCTCAGAGGAGCCACAGTGAATGGACCCAGTATGCAATGTGAATGGGAGCCTATTATGGAAGGAAGATGATAGTGGTGATGATGATTAAAGATGACACCATAAGGGATGGTCCATGGTCTTTAAGGAAACATATTAATTACAATGTTGAAGATATCCATAAAGCCCAGGCTATAATACTATCAACAAGGATAAGCCTAATTCTGCTGATGATCATGATGGCAATAGTGAACTTGCCTTGTTATTAAATACAATTATTTAGTTCATATTGCTATAGAATCAAGTGGATTTTAGAATCCAGGTAAATGCTGACCTGCCTACAGAAACCTTAAGTAAAGGAATGCCAACAAGATCATTGCACTCCACTTCCTACAAACACAATAACTGGCAATTGGTCACATAAGACAATAAAGCATGTCCGAGAACCTTGAATCAGAAGCAGATTGCTGGGATTTCCTATGTTCAACCTTGAGTGAAACCATGTGTCCTTCTGTTCTTACCAACCTGAACATTGATAACACTGCACTGTCAAGGCTGAGTGTTTAGACCTGATGACATGCACATGGAAAACCACTGAAACACTGTCCCCACATGTACAATTAGTAGGCTTAGGGCCTTTGGAAAACCTTTAAATGGTCAATGGAGAGGATTTACCAATAGGAGAGGGCAACATTTAGCCTAGCCTATTGATGCTTATTGGATGCTTGTTGTGCATCCTCACACTTTCACATTTGAAATAACTGGCTTCATTTCCTCATTCTTCTTGTTTGTGATGAGAGTGGAATGGATCTGCTATGAGTCATTTAGGTCATCAGACAGACCAGCCACTGTATGAAACCACTCCAGTCTTTTCATGCTAGCTCAGTCAGTAGTCTTTTTGTACCAAGTCCACCCTCCCCACCCACACTCTTATCCAGTAAAATGCTAACTGAGCCCAAAAAGGCCTGACACTGCATGACTTTCTTCCCCTTTACAATAGAACTGAGAAGCTTCAGTCTGAATCAGTAGGAGTCAAAATTACAAGCTGGCAGTTTAGAACTATTTCTGCGAACCGCACTGTGGAGGGCATATGAAGCCACTGAATGCGAAGGTTCATCCACACTACAGCAGCATGAAGACAAATAGTGGAAGGACCAGGTCACACTCATAGGCCTAGCTTCACTTTTTTTTTTATCCTAGGGGAGAATTATTCATGAAGTTGGGCACCAGCCTGAATGCAAACTCACTGCTTCTCCTAAAGCCCAGCATCATTTGCTCAGCCGCTTATAGGCCGTCTCAGAAGATGTCGAGAAAGCAACTCACACCGCAGCTTTTCGCATTGATTCGGCTGCTGCATAGCCTACATTGAAGGGGCTTATTCAATTAATCCAAACCTTAGTCTCACCTTCTGTCAGTTCTACTTAAGTTTCTGCTTTTCAGCTTGTTATTACTTCAGACTGTATGACACCTGTGTGGCAAAGTCAGCCATACAGACGGGGTATGAAGGAGGAGCCACGTTTCAGACAGTCGACAAATACAGCACTGTAACTCCTCAACAGAGAGACCTGCAATCATAGCATAACAGAGAAGCTCCCACTGATTTAGCTGGCTGTCACTCAATAGAAGGAAAGGTCTAGAGTGTGAAGCTGTGATATAGAAAAATCTACAGGATTCTTCTCAGCCCTTCTTAACCCAGACAAACCTGAGAGAAAACAGCTGCACTGCAGTAAAAGAAGTAAATGAATGGGAGAGGGGTGTGCAAGACTGGTCAAGGAGGTGTCTCGTACCTGGCTATCTGAGTGAAAATATTTTTAAAAAGACTCAAGGGCACAACTGACATTCTCATTTCCCACAGTAAGATAATTCAGATATGTTGATCAAAATGTAAAAGAGACCACTTAGAAAGCCCAGCAAAGGACAGGCTTAGTATAGCCAGATTCTACGGGGGCCACAAGAAGAAAGAAAAAAAGTCAAGTGAGGGGCCTCAGTGGCTCGTGGGTCTACATACCTGCATCCAACCCCCCAACACCTTGAGAGCAAAACATTTTAGCACCCCCCGTGACAATGAAGACATAAAAAAGAAGTTAGTAGAATGTCGTTTTAGAGAATTTGGCAGTACATCCAATTGGCCTCACAACTGCAGACCACATGTATGGCGTCTTGTGGGCGAGCGGTTTGCTGATGTCAACGTTGTTAACAGAGTGCCCCATGGTGGCGTGGGGTTTTGGTATGGGCAGGCATAAGCTATGGATAACGAACACAATTACATTTTATCAATGGCAATTTGAATGCACTGCGATACCGTGATGAGATAATGAGGCCCATTGTCGTACCCTTCATCTACCTCATATTTCAGCATGATAATGCACATGGGGCCGTGCGCTGCATAAGGCAAATGGTCACACCAGATACTGACTGGTTTTCTGATTCACACTCCTTTAAGTTATCTGTGACCAACATATGCATATCTGTATTCACAGTCATGCAAAATCCATAGATTAGGGTTTTATTTATTTATTTAAAATTAACTGACTTCCAAGTCAAGTCAAATCGCAATTGCAGCATTTGGTTAAAAATAAGATCTAGAGGTGGCAGCCCTACAGTGGCAAGAAAAAGTAGGTGAACCTATTGGAATTAGATGGATTTCTGCATAAATTGGTCATACAATTTGATCTGACCTTCATCTAGGTCACCACAATAGACACAGTCTGCTTAAACTAAACACACAAACAATATGTTTTTATGTCTTTATTGAACACACCGTGTAAACATTCACAGTGCAGGATGGGAAAAGTATGTGAACCCTTGGATTTAATAACTGGTTGACCCTCCTTTTGCAGCAATAACCTCAACCAAACGTTTTCTGTAGTTACGGATCAGACCTGCACAACGGTCAGGAGGAATTTTGGACCATTCTTCTTTACAAAACGGTTTCAGTTCAGCAATATTCTTGGGATGTCTGGTGTGAGAACTGCTATCGAGCTCAAGCCACAGCATCTCAATCAGGTTGATGGCAGGACTCTGACTGGGCCACTCCAGAAGGTGTATTTTCTTCTGTTGAAGACATTCTGTTGTTGATTTACTTCTGTGTTTTGGGTCGTTGTCATGTCACATCACCCAAATTCTGTTGAGATTCAATTGGCGGACAGATAGCCTAACATGCTTCTGCAAAATGTCTTGATAAACTTGTGAATTCATTTTTACATTGAAGATAGCAAGCTGTCCAGGCCCTGAGGCAGCGAAGCAGCCCCAAACCATGATGCTCCCTCCACCATACTTTACAGTTGGGATGAGGTTTTGATTTGTTGTGCTGTGCCTTTTTTCCCCCCTCACATAGGATTGTGTGTTCCTTCCAAACAACAACTGTAGTTTCATCTGTCCACAGAATATTTTGCCAGTAGTGCTGTAGAACACCCAGGTGCACTTTTGTAAACTTCAGACATGCAGCAATGTTTTTTTGGACAGCAGTGGCTTCTTCCGTGGTGTCCTCCCATGAACACCATTCTCATTTAGCGTTTTACGTATTGTAGACTCGTCAACAGAGATGTTAGCATATTCCAGAGATTTCTGTTTTTAGCTGACCCTCTAGGATTCTTCTAAACCTTATTGAGCATTCTGTGTTGTGCTTTTGCAGTCATCTTTGGAGGACAGCCACTCCTAGGGAGAGTAGTAACAGTGCTGAACTTTCTCAATTTATAGACAATTTGTCTTACTGTGGACTGATGAACATAAAGGCTTTTAGAGATACTTTTGTAACCCTTTCCAGCTTTATGCAAGTCAACAATTCTTAATCTTAGGTCTTCTGATATCTCTTTTGTATGAGGCATGGTTCACATCAGGCAATGCTTCTTGTGAATAGCAAACTCAAATTTTGAACAATTTTTTTTGTTTAATAGGGCAGGGCAGCTCTAACCAACATCTCCAATCTCATCTCATTGATTGGACTCCAGGTTAGCTGACTCCTGACTCCAATTATCTTTTGGAGAAGTCATTAGCCTAGGGGTTCAGATACTTTTTTACAACAGACACCAAATTATGTATTCAATATAGACAAGAAAAATACAATAATTTGTGTGTTATTAGTTTAAGCAGACTGTGTTTGTCTATTGTTGTGACTTAGATGTAGATGATCCTGATAGTATCACTGATATTTAATAAGCTTACGTATCGGCCTCACGGCCTTCGTCAGAGTTTTCGTGATTCTTTTTACATTTGCACCCGTATGTAGACCTAGCCCCACCCACATCCGTTCCACACATCGAATGGGGTTGAAGGCAAAGGGAAAACAAATAAGTGCTACCAAATATATCAATATGCATTTCATAAATATTACAAAAGTGTATAAATAAGACGTATAAAACACGTCTGTAAAATCACAATGAGGACATAGCAAGTTTTCATTAGTCATTAGGTACATCGTACGAAAAACAGAGAAATCTTAAGTAGACACATAAGATTTCTCTGTGATATGATAGATGTCATATTGCCCTGCCTTAAATTCTACATATTTTCCATAGGGTGGAGGAAAATGTTTGCTGTTTTTAATGTGATAACTGATGATCAATGGGCCCCACTTCGGTCAGTAAATCGACCATGCTTAGATAGCTGGCTGCTAGACTAACTTATAATATTTGTTGCTGACATTGGCTAATTGAGTGACTGCTGATGCACAACCAAATTTTAAAATTGCAGCTTGTGTATTCTAACTCTCAACAGTATGTTGCGACCCCCACCCCATCTTACATTTTTTTATTAATTGTTTTTAATTTGGTCCGCGGGTCTACAAAAGGCGGCGGCAGTTGCCCATCCCTGCTGTAGAGGTATCGTCCCCAGAGCTGAGTCTTTCTGTGTGACTACATCTGAGGAGAAACAAACAAAGCCAGCCAGAGTTATACTTGCCTGCCTGCTGACTCTGGACTGGAAGCCGAAAGGGCTCAGCATAAAGGAGCAGTCATCTCAAATGTGGAGACTGACTGAGACAGCATAATTTCTCTGACAGCTAGGCCTACTGCAGTATACCACCCTGCATCTATGGCTGGGCAATAAATGAAATTAATTTGATTAACTTGAATGTACAGTGCATTCGGAAAGTATTCAGACCCCTTGACTTTTTCCACATTTTGTTTCGTTACAGCCCTGGTGTTGGGGGGGTAGGAAGGTGCAGAGTGCACATAGCACAACAGGAGCAAAGGAGACGAGACCAAAAAGACCAACTCATTAAAAAAAAATATATAGATATATACTTGATTCTTGCGATACAGGCATTTTGTGCATTGCACTAAAACATACAGTGCATTTGGAAAGTATTCACACCCCTTGACATAACATTTTGTTACGTTACAGCCTTATCCTAAAATGGATGAAATAGTTTTTCCCCCTCATCAAATCGACAAACAATACACCATAATGACCAAGCAAAAACAGGTTTTTAAAAATGTTTATAAACGTATTACAATTTAAAAACAAATATTCCATTTACATAAGTGTTCAGACCCTTTACTCAGTACTTTGTTGAAGCACCTTTGGCAGCGATTACAGCCTCGAGTCTTCTTGGGTATGACGCTACAAGCTTGTCACACCTGTATTTGGGGAGTTTCTCCCATTCTTCTGTGCGGATCCTCTCAAGCTCGGTCAGGTTGGCTGGGGAGCGTTGCTGCACAGCTTTTTTCAGGTCTCTCAGAGATGTTTGATCGGGTTCAAGTCCAGGCTCTGGCTGGGCCACTCAAGGACATTGAGACTTGTCCTAAAGCCACTCCTGCATTGTCTTGGCTGTGTGGTTAGGGTCGTTGTCCTGTTGGAAGGTGAACCTTCACCCCAGTCAGAGTCTGAGCGCTCTAGAGCAGGTTTTCATCAAGGATCTCTGTACTTTGCTCCGTTCATCTTTCCCTTGATCCCGACTAATCTCCCAGTCCCTGCTGCTGAAAAACATCCTCACAGCATGATACTGCCACCCACATGCTTCGCCGTAGGGATGGTGCAAGGTTTACTCCAGACGTGACGCTTGGCATTCAGGCCATCTTGGTTTCATCAGACCAGAGAATCTTGTTTCTCATGGTCTGAGAGTCCTTTAAGTGCCTTTTGGCAAACTCCAAGTGGGCTGCCATGTGCCTTTTACTGAGGAATGGCTTGGTCAGGCCACTCTACCATAAAGGCCTGATCGATGGAGTCCTGCAGAAATGGTTGTCCTTCTGGGAGTTTCTCCCATCTCCACAGAGGAACTTTTGAGGTCTGTCAGAATGAACATTGGGTTCTTGGTCACCTCCCTGACCAAGGCCCTTCTCCCCTGATTGCTCAGTCTTGTCTTGGAGCTCTACGGACAATTTCTTCAACCTCATGGCTTGGTTTTTGCTCTGGCATGTACTGTCAACTGTGGGACCTTATATAGAGAGTTGTGTCTTTCCAAATCATGTCCAATAAATTGGATTTACCACAGGTGGACTCCAATCAAGTTGTATATTTGGTACACTTACTGGAGAGCTCTTTTGTCTACACGCATTCAGCATCATTCACGCCCTCTTAAGCTTTAGCCCCACCCATCTCTTTAAGGATTCACATGTGAGGCCATGTACTAAACAACCAAAGATTTCAAGACTAAAAGCTGATTATACTATGGGTGTGTTTGTAATTGTAATCTGGAGTGCCAGAGTGTGCTCTGGGCATTTGTAAACTAAGAGCATTGTCAGATTTTCCATTTGTAAATTCAGTGTGTACAGAGCGCACACTGGACACTCCGGCCGAGGAGTAGGGTTAATCAGAGCGTTCTGACCTAACAACAAGCACCTAAGCTAACTGGCTAACGTTGGCTAGCTACTTCCAGAGACAAATGAGAGAACAGCTCACTGGCCATTTTACTCACCCTAGCAGAGGTGGTTAGTTTAGACATGTAGCTAGCTAGCAAAAGAATAAACCATAATCCCAACTGATAACATTACTACCCTGCATGAATCTGCAGGTAACCAACCAACCAGGTTCAATGTTAGCTAGCCTACAAATGGCTCTGAGATACAGATAATATTACTACACAGATCATACATGTAACGTAGCTAGCAAGCCAGCCAGATAATGTTAGCTAGCTAGCTAACAGTACACTTTAACTTGAAATTAAAAAGGACTTTCTGACAAAATTAGAAACGTGTAATATCTGAAAATGTAGCTAGCTAGACTATCTTACCCATATACATGGATGGACGCACGCTACTCCCTCTGTCATAGATGCCATGGTATGTCTTATTTTGAAGATGTAAAAACACCTGTCTCCGGATTACAACAGCTTTCTGTGTGTTCTCTGTTCTACTCCATCTGTATATTTGCAATCAAACGCCTTAGCTGTCATACTCTAATTCCACTGATTTCAAAGTCCGGTCTTCCAGAAAGTGGATATTAACACTTATGCCGATCTACTATGTGATATCTTTCAAAAAATCTGCGTTAGAAAGGATTACCTACACAGACTGACGAGCTCATGTTATAAACAGAAGCGTGCTACATGGCAGACCAATCCGAACTCATCTCTCAGTATGTCCAGCCCACTCATTATTTCAGCCAATCATGGCTAGTGGGAAGGTTGCTGACTTTTTCCATGGCTAAACCAACTAGGCTTGTAATATACCAATTTTATTTGTATTTACAGATGGCATACACGTTTGTTGTTAAGGCACATGAAAGTCCACATGTTTCAGAAGGCATTTCTGCCAAAAAAACGCATTTTGATAAAAATAAAAAAACATTACACTCAAATGGCTCTCCTGTGAGATAGTGAAGGGCGACATACACCTAGTTTCCTGAAACGAGTCACATATAATCAAGCAAATAGGTAAGTAACAAAACAGGTCTGGTGTGTTTAGGCAAAGTGACATTGTGTAAACAAGTGTCTACATTTGGCTTACCAGAGGACTAGGTAAATGCTTGTAGCAATGCTTCAGGAATTTGTACTGTAAAACACAAAGCACGAACATAACCTCCTCCACAGTATTGTTCTCATGCTAAGCCAATTGATGCAATGAATGCAAGGTGTAGTCCAAGCACCTGTGGTAAAATGGACAGTCAGTACTCAGCATGTAAACTAGATGCAATAAAAGAAAAAAGAGCATAATTCCAATTTCTACTGAAAAACTGCATCAGCTTAACCTTGGACAGTTTGTGAGATCTGGAAATTGGAGCAGCTTATCTCTAGCTAGTACAGAGAGGAATGCTAGATAGCAGTATTCTCAGTTTGAAAGGCAAATCTTTCATCCCATATGGAAAATATTTAGCTAGATGAAGTAGACCAGGCATCATAGTTGTTTTCACATATAGTCCTCTTAAAAGAACCAATCTCTGTCCTTTTTCTATTCACACTAACCTTACTTTTGAATAAGGACTCAACTCATTTGCCAGTTCACTTCACCTATTTTCTGGTCCGAGTCCTCTTTGCATTCACATTGCTCTTTAGAAAAAGGAACCAGGATATTTTTCTCACATTACCTCAAATACTCTTGGTTTTTACAAAGTGCAGGGCAAGACATTTGATCAGAACGTATCGGACAGCTAAATATACCTACTCACATTTTGGAAGCTAATACATTGCATGTAGTTCAAATATGACCTAATAATTATAATCAGAAGACAATATTAACAACATACATAGCAGAGGGATACTGCAGATTAAATAATGCTGTAACTGAAAATTGTACACCCAATGTAAGCTACTGCCTAAGAACTAGCATTGATTTTGTACCCTTAGTTGCAATTCCAACCACATATGGTGTGTCCTCACACTATTCAAACCCCACAAACGATAAACAGCTTATGAACCTCTCTTAGCTTAAAGATCACATATTGCAAACAAATAATCTGAACATTGTGTCAGTAGGCTAAAAACACATACTACAAAAGGTATGCTCGTCAAACATCCCATTCTAAAATCATGGACATTAATATGGAGTTGGTTCCCCTTTGCTCCTCCACTTTTGGGTGTTCCACTATATGTTGGAACAATGCTGTGGGGACTTGCTTCCATTCAGCCACGAGCATTAGTGAGATCGGGCATTGATGTTGGCCGATTAGGACTGGCTCGCAGTCGGCGTTCCAATTCATCCCAAAGGTGTTCAGTGGGGTTGAGGTCAGGGCTCTGTGCAGGCCAGTCAAGTTCTTCCACACTGATCACAAAAAAACATTTCTGTATGGACCTCGCTTTGTGCACAGGGGCAGTGTCATGCTGAAAGAGGAAAGGGCCTTTCCCAAACTGTTGCCACAAAGTTGGTAGCACAGAATTGTCTAGAATGTCACTGTATGCTGCAGCGTTAAGATTTCCCTTCATTGGAACCATGAAAAACAGCCCCAGACCATTATTCCTCCTCCACCAAACTTTACAGTTAGCACAATGCAGTCAGGCAGGTAACGTTCTCCTGGCATCCTCCAAACCCAGATTTGTCAGTCGGACTGCCAGATGGTGAAGCATGATTCCTCACTCCAGAGAACGCGTTTCCACTGCTCCAGAGTCCAATGGCGGTTTACACAACTCCAGCCGATTCTTGGCATTGTGCATGGTGTTCTTAGGCTTGTGTGTCGATGCTCAGCCATTGAAACCAGAGGCTGTTTGGAACTTGGCAGTGAGTGTTGCAACCGAGGACGGACAATTTTTACGCGCCACAGCACTCTGCGGTCAAGTTCTGTGAGGTTGTGTGGCCTACCACTTCGTGGGTGAGCTGTTGTTGCTCCTAGATGTTTCCACTTCACAATAACAGCACTTACAGTTGACCGGGGCAGCTCTAGCAGGGCAGAAATTAGACGAACTGACTTGTTGGAAAGGTGGCACCCTATGAGGGTGTGACATTGAAAGTCACTGATCTCTTCAGTAAGGCAATTCTACTGCCATTGTTTGTCTATGGAGATTGCATGGCCGTGTGCTCAATTTTATACATCTGTCAGCAACGGGTGTGGCTGAAACAGCCGAATCCACTAATTTGAAGGGTGTCGACATACTTTTTGTGTGTGTGTGTGTGTGTGTGTGTGTGTGTGTGTGTGTGTGTGTGTGTGTATGTATGTATGTATGTATGTATATATATATATATATAAACATTGGTAGCACACATAACCCAGCAGCACATTGGTGCCATGAAAGAGAGATGTTGATGTCCAGGTTCGTGGATTAAAAAAAAACGTGCCTTTTTTGGATATTGATTAGCAATTGTCAAGGATCCCAAAAATGTCATATATGACCTGGACATCAACATCTCTCTTTCATGGCACCAATGTGCTGGGTTATGGCAGGGGCAATTGTGTTGCAGTAGTCTAGTGTGTGGTGTGGGACTAATGATAAGCCAACCTGGGGAGCTTTGTGTTCACATCCCCTAAAAAAAAGTGAACCAGACCAGGCAATTCAAGCCAAGCAAACTGAACTTAGACCACCTCTTGAGATGATCTCAGTTCGGTTAGCTTCGGGGGCTCCTTTGAGGGGTCTGAGTTCCTTTGGATGTTCACACTGCACGAAAAATTAAGCGAACCGCACAGAGTTCACAAATTGTCAGCAGATTAACCCGGAAAATAAACATTCTGCCATTAATCACAACACTTGGGATGTAGCATTTCTGACCAATGCAGTGGCAACACTAACCATCTTCATTTTGAAAATAATTTAAGCTCAAAATTGTGAAAAAGCTGATTCTGACATGCACACAAAACAATGGACGTCCCATCATAGAATGTAAAGTGAGTATTTGACAACTGGCTACTGTTTACACCTAGACCTTGGAAAAGCATCCCAAAATCTTTGGCTTAGTTATAAAAATCTTTGGCATCCAATCCATGTAGCCAGCAGATCCAACCCGCTTGCTTATAGCTGCACTAGGGTCTTACAGCATTCCTGTGTATATGAAGACACTGCGAAGCCGGTGCGAGATATGGCTCAGAAAACGTACCTCAATCCAGGGATGAAAATGCGTTGTACTCAAATTTGTCCATTATCCCAAATGAAGTGTTAAACCGAGAAGATTGAACAAGTGCTAGTTTAAATAAACTGCTGTTTTCATCCTCATGCTAGCTAGCAGTAGGAACAGCAGCTGTTATGGAATGCATGTATGGTTGAACAACAAAGAAGCTGATTGGCTGACACTGCCATTCCAAAATGGCTGCTGTTACCTAGTATGAGGATGAAAAAGCCAGTTTTCCAGAAAACTAGTAGTCTTTTAATCTTCTTGATGTAACAGTTGGAATAATGGGACGATTCGGAGTACAACGCATTTCCCATCCCTGGATTGAGGTACATTTTCCAAGCCATAGCTTGTGCAGGCTCGGTGGATGTCTTCATATACACAGGAATGCTGTCTGACCCTAGTGCAGATGTAAGCAAGTGGGACGGATCTGCTGGCTAGCATCCATGCAGCCTTCACAACTGGGTATCACCCTATTATTTCTGATGGTAAAACCTTAACAATAACCCTTACCTAATCCAACCAGTTTTAAATGTCTACTTCAATTAAGTGAGGTCAGATTGAAACGTCACAAGGATCAATATAGACTTCCTATTTCTAATACATGTCGCGAGCGCTCACATCACAACATCAGCAGTTGCATTGAAATGTATAATCAGTGGTTTTTATTTTATTTTTATTTAACCAGGTAGGCAAGTTGAGAACAAGTTCTCATTTACAATTGCGACCTGGCCAAGATAAAGCAAAGCAGTTCGACAGATACAACGACACAGAGTTACACATGGAGTAAAACAAACATACAGTCAATAATACAGTATAAACAAGTCTATATACAATGTGAGCAAATGAGGTGAGAAGGGAGGTAAAGGCAAAAAAGGCCATGGTGGCAAAGTAAATATAATATAGCAAGTAAAACACTGGAATGGTAGTTTTGCAATGGAAGAATGTGCAAAGTAGAAATAAAAATAATGGGGTGCAAAGGAGCAAAATAAATATATAAATTAAAATGAAATACAGTTGGGAAAGAGGTAGTTGTTTGGGCTAAATTATAGGTGGGCTATGTACAGGTGCAGTAATCTGTGAGCTGCTCTGACAGTTGGTGTTTAAAGCTAGTGAGGGAGATAAGTGTATAATCAGTGGTGAGGTGGCAAACATCACATAACATACAGTAGAGTGAAACTGAGCGAAAGCAAGAGAGGAATTGCTAGCTATAACGTCAGACAGCCATAACTACCTCTTTGACTGGGGGGAATTTCTTCTTGCATTCCATTGACAGGGACCGCAGATCCGTCTGCATGTTCTCGAGTAATTTCTTCACCGCTTCGGGGCTACTAGTCGACATTTTGGATTATGTATTCGATCCAAATATCAAATCTTGAAATAATAATGAATGCAATCGTAAGATACTGGTTCCCGGCCTACTTATTCAGCCCCTTTGAAAACGAAAAACGGTATGGACCTCAGCAAGCGTCCACAGCAAGCGTCCACAAGTCAATATTCCAGTTTTCTACTTTGCCCATACAGAATGGAAGGGATGACACGGGCATAAACTTGTCCACAACAAAAACGCCTATACGGTGGTGTCATAGATTATCATCACTAGCACAATTCTAGTGACATTTATATGGTTAATATTTCTCAGTTTCACCCGTAGTTCTTACGGCTCCAGTAAGCACCGTTTCAATCCCACAATGCTTTGGTAGACATTGGGGAAAATCTCAATTGTTTTCTCCTTGCGCCTCTCTCCTCGCTCATCTTCTACTTCTCAAAACCCATTGGAGAAGAAGGTCAGAGGGGCGGGACCTCTGGCTTTCTCATCCAATGGCTTTTGAGTAGCAGAGGAGTAGCGAGGACGTGAGCATGACTTTTGAGACCATCCCATTGACACGTCACTTGCACTAAGGTAAACATGACCGGATTCCAGCAGAATAATTCCAGCGTCCTCTAGTGGAGTAATACAAACAAATGAATGTAGTATTTTGTAAGGCAATGTACAGGTAACTGCCAAAATAAATGAGGGATCAATGAAAAATACAAAGTATATTGAAAGCAGGTGCTTCCACACAGGTGTGGCTCCTAAGTTAATTACATAATTAACACCTCATCATGCCACAGACGACTCAATCTCAATCACACTGCACACTGCCTTCACCCATCTGGACAAGAGGAAAACCTATGTAAGAATGCTGTTCATTGACTACAGCTCAGCATTTAACACCATAGTACCCTCCAAACTCGTCATTAAGCTCGAGACCATGGGTCTCGATCCCGCCCTGTACAACTGGGTCCTGGACTTCCTGACGGGCCGCCCCTCGTGGTGAGGATAGGTAACAACATCTCCACCCCGCTGATCCTCAACACTGGTGCCCCACATGGGTGCGTTCTCAGCCCCCTCCTGTTCTCCCTGTTCACCCATGACTGCGTGGCCATGCACACCTCCAACTCAATCATCAAGTTTGCAGACAACACTACAGTGGTAGGCTTGATTATCAACAACGATGAGACGGCCTACAGGGAGGAGGTGAGGGCCCTCGGAGTGTGGTGTCAGGAAAATAACCTCACACTCAATGTCAACAAAACAAAGGAGATGATCGTGGACTTCGGGAAACAGCAGAAGGTGCAGCCCCCTATCCACATCGACGGGACAGTAGTGGAGAAGATGGAGAGTTTTAAGTTCCTCGGCGTACACATCACGGACAAACTGAAATGGTCCACCCACACAGACAGCGTGGTGAAGAAGGCACAGCAGCGCCTCTTCAACCTTAGGAGGCTGAAGAAATTCAGCTTGTCACCATAAACACTCACAAACTTTTACAGATGCACAATCAAGAGCATCCTGTTGTGTTGTATCACCGCCTGGTACGGCAACTGCTCCGCCCACAACCGTAAGGCTCTCCAGAGGGTAGTGAGGTCTGCACAACGCATCACCAGGGGCAAATTACCTGCCCTCCAGGACACCTACACCACCCGATGTCACAGGAAGGCCATAACTATCATCAAGGACAACAAACTGACCTTGCCTTCTGGATGATACTGCCTGTTCACCCCGTTATCATCCAGAAGGCGAGGTCAGTAAAGGTGCATCAAAGCTGGGACCGAGAGACTGAATAACAGCTTCTATCTCAAGGTCATCAGACTGTTAAACAGCCATCACTAACATTGAGTGGCTGCTGCCAACATACTGACTCATCTCTAGCCACTTTAATAAGGGAAAAATGTATGGAATAAATGTATCACTAGCCATTTAAACAATGCCACTTTATATAAGGTTTACATAACCTACATTACTCATCTCATATGTATATACTGTATCTTATACCATCTACTGCATCTTGCCAATGCTGTTCGGCCATCGCTCATTCAAATATTTTTATGTACATATTCTTATTCATTCCTTTACACTTGTGTGTATAAGGTAGTTGTTGTGAAATTGTTAGGTTATATCACTTGTTAGATATTACTGCATGGACAGAACTAGAAGCACAAGCATTTTGCTGCACTCGCATTAACATCTGCTAACCATGTGTATGTGACAAATAAAATGTGATTTGATTTGATTTGCTTAATGTCATGTATAAAAATGCCCAGTTGCTCATTATTGTGGGTACCATGGTTAGAAGAAGAGAACTCAGTGATGTTGAAAGAGGGGTCTCAAAGGAGCATAGGGTTGAAAGGGGGTTGGTCTCTCTCTCAATTCAATGTAAGGGCTTTATCTCTCTCTCTCTCTCTCTCTCTCTCTCTCACCAGATCTCAACCCCATTGAAACTTATAGGAGATTATGGAGCGGCACCTGAGACAGTGCTTTGACAATCATCAACCAAACACCAAATTATGGAGTATTTCTCATGGAAGAATGACGTTGCATCCCTCCAATAGAGCTTGTAGAAACTTGTAGAATCTATGCCAAGGTACATTGAAGCTGTTCTGGCAGTTCGCGGTGGCCCAACGCCACATTAAGACACTTTATGTTGGTGTTTCCTTTATTTTGGCAGTGCTCAATAGTAAACATGTTTTAAGATTTCTGTAGAGGAAAAATGAAAGGCCTACAGCACACACACATGGCTTGAAATAACTCATGTCTTTGATAATACTCTGCTTCCATCTGCTGGCCATCAGGATACATACAGCCTCTCTCTCTCTCTCTCTCTCTCTCTCTCTCTCTCTCTCTCTCTCTCTCATGGAACAGTCTTCAAAAATCTTGGTGGAAAAGAATGAAAGTATGACACAATGTTTTTAAACTTTTAATATAAATGTTTTTATTTTACAATGTCAGTTGTAATGATACATGTGAACGGTGTTCAGCTTTGCACTTCACTGGACATGTCATTGGCAATACTGACGAACACATACTGGAAGTGTAAGAGCTTATACTTCACTGGACACGTCATTGGCAATACTGACGAACACATACTGGAAGTGTAAGAGCTTATACTTCACTGGACACGTCATTGGCAATACTGACGAACACATACTGGAAGTGTAAGAGCTTATACTTCACTGGACATGTCATTGGCAATACTGACGAACACATACTGGAAGTGTAAGAGCTTATACTTCACTGGACATGTCACTGGACATGGCAATACTGACGAACACATACTGGAAGTGTAAGAGCTTATACTTCACTGGACATGTCATTGGCAATACTGACGAACACATACTGGAAGTGTAAGAGCTTATACTTCACTGGACATGTCATTGGCAATACTGACGAACACATACTGGAAGTGTAAGAGCTTATACTTCACTGGACATGTCATTGGCAATACTGACGAACACATACTGGAAGTGTAAGAGCTTATACTTCACTGGACATGTCATTGGCAATACTGACGAACACATACTGGAAGTGGAAGAGCTTATACTTTTCAAAGTTGTTATTGTATGATATGGCAAAGTAGATGATGATATAATTAATTAATGAATAGGCCACAATATAAGCAAATAACAGACTTTCCGAGACATTTCATATTTCCAAGGTAAAAGGTATGAAACTCAAGTTCAGTATTACCGGAAAACTCTTTCACTCCAGCTTCTCACTTCTAAGCTGCTCGCTATGATGGTATACTGTAGTGTACTGTACAATGATTTCAAATGCCAAAATTATGTACAACAAAAATATATTTAACACAATCCATACTTTCACTAGTTTTTAAACTATGTTTGTCATGTGCTTTATCACATTTTGGACTTGGTATACAGTTTAGAAATATATATATATATATATATATATATATATATATATATATATATATATACGATTGTATACAGTATATTTTTAAATCAAGCCAAGGATGAGAGCAATGCAAATATCCTGGTTTTACAATTCAAAGTACTTAAAAAACCTAACATAGGACTACCCTCTGGGCAAAACAAATAGTTGAATCAACGTTGTTTCCACATCATTTCAACCCCCAAAATGTATGTGATGTTAAATCAATGAGGAGAATTTATTGGATTTGCAAAAAATTATCAACGTAGGGGCATTTTGTCTTTTTGTCACCCAACTTTGAACCTAAATCCATTGACATGTTGAAAATTGTTGTTGATTTCATGTTGAATTCACGTTAGTTGACAACTCAACAAAATGTAAATCAAAACTAGACGTTGAACTGACGTCTGTGCCCAGTGGGTATGATTAAAATGCTAATACGCAATGATTTGATTTGATTTGATTTGATTATATGTACAAGTAAGCTTTTGAATCAAAGCAATACATTTACAGTACGTCTGACTTAATCCTAAACTCAAACAACAACCTTAGGCTAGCAAAGCCTATTCAGTCTGTTTTCTACAGGTTTATTTTACTCCTGCTATGTTAGGTTACTATAATAGATAGACACAGACACTTGGGCTTCAAATGTATTTTTGATGCAATTCTTCTGACATAAATCTGGAAATTAAACTGTATAGGTTGTGTGTAACATATTGGCACATGCCAATATATTAATCTAAAATCATAGTATTCGGAGGCAAAAAAAAGTATACATTGAATTCTTGTTCAACTCTGCATTGCTTATTGTAACCACAATGACATGGTGCTTTTAGTTGGCATGCGGTTATCGCATTCCTTTATTTTTTCCTTTATTTGTCATCTAAAAATGTTGTCAGCGAAGGTTTAGCATCCCGGGGTAAATTAACTAACATATGGATTAGATTGATGTATTTACTATATCAACTGATATGACTGTAGCAGGTTCAACATAATGCACTAAAATAATACCTCATCACAGTGTCTCTCACAGCTGAATAGAAATCAGGAGCGACCCTACATGAGAACGTGGTAGAGGGAGGACAGACGGAGGGATTATGTTGTAAAGCACTGTTACGATGTGCTGTATGAGGCAGTCCTTTCAACTAAGTCCTGAAATAAACATCACAATGTAACTGGACTGTATTCAACTGAAACTCTACGACTGTGCTTGGAAGGAAACATTTCATTCCGCCAGAAGCTAGAACTAACTGAAAACAACTTGAAGTAGTATTCGTACAACATGTGCCGAGCTGAACATCAGAGATGTCCATGGAAAAAAGGAAAACAAAAAACACATCCTTAGAAAGCAGATGTGATCATCAGACAAACATTCTCAAGTCTCAACCACAATGGACATATAACAAATCACTGAATCACACCATTTCAATGTCTGCTACACTTCGTCATTGGCGAACTAAATCAGCACAACCCAGCTAGAGTTCCTGGTTGTTCAGGCAACAGTGTGAGGCAGAAGTGACGAGCAACTGTCCCGTGGATGGAAGTGTAGATGGAAGAGCCAGTAGCATTGAGTGTGTGAACATCAGTACATACACGATTTAACAACAGCACCTGAAACAGTAGTCTATATTGTCTCTGAGAGACCATGTAGGAGAGAAAGAGCCAGGGCACAGCAGCACCAGTTTCTCTGCATCTGTGCTCATTTAGCCGCAGTTGTGCAGTTATGAGGTATCGTTGAGGAGAGGTTTGGGACGGGCCCAAGGCAGATGCCATGTCGAGGGGAGGGACATGGGACCTCACAAGGCCTGGGTACACGTTCCCAGCTCTAGCAGTTGGACTCCTTCTCGTTGACGGGGAAGTAGCCTTCCTTGGTGGGAGGGTGTCTCTGACGGAGGGTGTCCCCATCAGCAGCAAAGATGGCCAGCAGCTTCTCTTGTTCCTTCTTGGTTTTGGGTAAGTCAGTGGACGGTGTGGTCAGGATTATAAAGCGCTACAGAACAACAGAGGAAATAGACAAGACAAGATTGGTTTGTTGTATTGGTTTGTATATATTTCTAAGTTACAGTAGTTTAAGCCCAAAAAATTGACAATAGCAAACAGAGAAAAAAGTTGGTGGGGGTAAGGAGTGAAAACAGTGGGTGGTGTGTGGGACTTACCTCCTTCAGGGTACCTTCCACAGAACACATTTTGATGACCACCCAGAGGGGGACACAGAGCATGGAGGACAGGGCCAGGAGCCAGCCCAGGCCATAGCCCCACCAGGGGTACACATACTCATTGTTGTACTTCAGAGGGGTGTACTTGATCAGGGAGAAGGCAAAAGTACCCTGCGGAGGTAAATAGTCCATCAGCTCTGTCTTCTAGACAGTCACTGTTTGCTACGTCCTAGGTTTATTCAATGTTTTTGTGCATTTATTTAAAAATAACAATAGTGACTTGCTTTCATTTGAGATCTTACCACTTTCTAAAAAATCTTAGTAAATTTGATGAGCCTTGCTGTGCAATGGTAGATGCTTTTTCAATAGTAACCACCAGAGGTCAATCCTCAGTCAAAAGACAGAACAGGGTTTTAGTTCAAAACTAAAAAGACTCACTAAGCAGGTAGCAGGAGTGAAGAACATCCAGCAGTATTTGATAATAGGCCCAGGGCGGTAGCCAATCATGTCCTCAATGTTGTCATAGAAACGGTCAGCACCTACAGGAACAGTGAGGCAAGGGACAGATACAAATGAGTACTGTGGGAATGTGTAAGGCATCTAACTGGTTGCTCAAAATAGTACTAATTCTCATCAAAAAAGTGTTCGAAATGGTCCAATAATATCACATTCAGTTAGTTGTTCCACTCCCAGATGCCCTTTCACTTCTACGGAGAGAAGACTACTGCTGGAGCCCAGAGGATGGATGAACAGTGCTTATGTCGTCAATTAAAATACCCCATTTGTCATGCTAATACCCCCCTCAACACATACCCACATAACTTGGCTAAACACTCACCATAAATCCAAGCAATGCAAACTGTCTCAAAGACAGCCACAAAGAGCAGGCACATCCCACTGGCAGCATAGTAGTCAAAGAGTTGGAAGACGTACATGCCTCCCTGGAGAGAAACATGTGTTACATTATGGCAGGGCAGCTAGGGACTCTCTCTCTGTTTTATCAAGGCCACACGTACAGCAACATGCAGATGCAAGAAAACATAAAGCTCTTTTTGGGGAACATTCATTCTGATTATGAAGTTTATCCTCCGTATTTGGTCTACGATGTATGTAACAATATACGTTATAGAGCATACATTAGAGAGGCTATACTTCATACACAGACTGAATGTTCCCAAAAAAGGAGCTAATTGTATTCCTGATGTCAGTATCTTATGGTCGAATGGCTCTTTTTTTAGCAAGTGTAGTAACTTTCAATACATGTGACCAGACACTCAAAGCCCTTAATGAAAGCCTTTGGGATTAAATTTTTGCTTATGAAGACAGGTGAAAGTTCCTGCCACTGTGCAGTTCTGAGAATTGATCATAGGTAATTGGGGTCAGAGCGGAGAGTTGGGGTCAGAGCCAGGGTCAGCCATTTTATCAGCTACCCTTGACCAATTGGGGTGCTAGGGGGCACTGTGGACAGTGGCATACCTCGGTCAGCATGATGAGACCCATGAGGAAGGAGAAGATGGCAACCGCCAGAATGAAGAGCTCTCTGCGGTTCTTACGACGGAACGTTTTAGGGTACATATCCACCATGGCCGTCACCAGACTCTCCACACACACAAACTGCAGGAGGGGAGAGGACAGAGGGGATGCTTTGTTACTGATAAAGAAAAACACCATTGTGGACATTGTTAGGGGCAGAGTTTGAACGCATTGTGTGTGTGTGTGTGTGTGTGTGTGTGTGTGTGTGTGTGTGTGTGTGTGTGTGTGTGTGTGTGTGTGTGTGTGTGTGTGTGTGTGTGTGTGTGTGTGACAAATGGTTTGATGAAGAATGCAAAAACCTAAGAAAGAAATTACATTTGAGTCATTTAGCAGACACTCTTATCCAGAGCAACTTACAGTAGTTTCATACTGGTCCCCCGTGGGAAGCAAACTCACAACACTGGCATAACAAGCGCCATGCTCTACTAACTGAGCAACACAGATTATGAGTGAGAGGAGACAGAGAGTGGAGAGACAGACAGACCGAGGCAGGGAGAGGGAGAGAGACAGAGAGCGAGACAGAGAGCGAGACAGACAGACAGACAGACAGACAGACAGACAGACAGACAGACAGACAGACAGACAGACAGACAGACAGACAGACAGACAGACAGACAGACCGAGGCAGGGAGAGAGAGAGAGACAGAGAGCGAGACAGACAGACAGACAGACTCACAACCACTTCTCCAGACAGCGAGTGAGGAGAAAGACAGACCGAGGCAGGGAGAGAGAGAGAGAGAGAGAGAGAGAGAGAGAGAGACAGAGAGAGAGAGAGAGACACAGACAGACAGGCAGGCAGGCAGTGAGAGAGGAGAAAGACAGACAGACAGACAGACAGACAGACAGACAGACAGACAGACAGACAGACAGAGCGAGAGAGAGAGAGCGAGACAGACAGAGAGACAGACAGAGAGGAGACAGAGAGGAGACAGAGCTGTTCTAGTCTCACCTGGCTGTCCAGCCCCAGAAAGACGATCATGATGAAGAAGAAACAGGCCCAGAGAGGAGAGAAGGGCATCATAGACACAGCACGGGGGTACGCTATGAAGGCTAGACCAGGACCTGGGGCACAGAGGGTTATAACAGGTCATAGAGGAGTCCTAACAGGTCATTACAGACTTGTCATTCCACGAGCAGGACTTTGGATCCATATTGCAACAACAACCTCTACCCGACTGTATTCTAAACTATTAGGTCATCTCTGAACCTTGAAAGTTGACTTCTAAATATTAACATGTCTAATCATCAAGTTCAAGGCGAGCAGGAACTGGCTAGACGTGTGCCCTACTCTGCGCCGCCATCTTAAGGACCATTAGGCACCATTACTCACCATTACTCACCATTAAGCACCATTACGCACCATTAAGTACCATTACGCACTATTAAGAAACCATTAAGCACCATTACTCACCACTAAGCACCATTACCGCACTATTAAGAAACCATTAAGCACCATTACTCACCACTAAGCACCATTACACACCATTACAGAGAGAGCGAGAGAGGGGAGGCAGGTAGCGTAGTGGTTAGAGTGTTGGACTAGCAACTGGAAGGTTGCAAGATCGAATCCCCGAGCTGACAAGGTAAAAATCTGTTGTTCTGCCCCTGAACAAGGCAGTTAACCCACTGTTCCTAGGCTGTCGTTGAAAATAATAATTTGTTCTTATCTGACTTGCCTAGTAAAATAAAAAAAATTAAGCACCAGGGTTGTGGGATGTTGAGCTAATGTAGGCTAATGCGATTAGCATGAGGTTGTAAGTAACAAGAAAATCTCCCAGGACATAGACATATCTGATATTGACAGAAAGCTTAAATTCTTGTTAATCTAACTGCACTGTCGAATTTACAGTAGCTATTATAGTGAAGGAATACCATGCTATTGTTTGAGGAGAGTGCACAGTTTTGAACATTAGGCACATTTGGGTAGTCTTGATACAACATTTTCAACAGAAATGCAATGGTTCATTGGATCACTCTAAAACGTTGCACATACACTGCTGCCATCTAGTTGCCAAAATCTAAATTGCAGCTGGGCTGGAAAAATCCATGATGGCCTTTCTCTTGCATTTCAAAGATGATGGTATAAAAAAATACAAAAGAACGGTTGTTTTTTTCTTTGTATTATCTTTTACCAGATCTATTGTGTTAAAAAAATAGGTCCAATCCTGAAGAGGTTTAAGTACCATTACACACCATTAAGCACCATTACGCAGCATTACTCACCATTAAGCACCATTTTAAGCACCATTTCACACCATTAAGCACCAATATGCACCATTAAGCACCAATGCAGCACAGTAAAGGGTTTTTCTCTTAAACACCATTAAGCACCAATACAGCACAGTAAAGGGTTTTTCTCTTAAACACCATTAAGCACCAATGCAGCACAGTAAAGGGTTTTTCTCTTAAACACCATTAAGCACCAATGCAGCACAGTAAAGGGTTTTTCTCTTAAACACCATTAAGCACCAATACAGCACAGTAAAGGGTTTTTCTCTTAAACACCATTAAGCACCAATACAGCACAGTAAAGGGTTTTTCTCTTAAACACCATTAAGCACCAATGCAGCACAGTAAAGGGTTTTTCTCTTAAACACCATTAAGCACCAATACAGCACAGTAAAGGGTTTTTCTCTTAAACACCATTAAGCACCAATACAGCACAGTAAAGGGTTTTTCTCTTAAACACCATTAAGCACCAATACAGCACAGTAAAGGGTTTTTCTCTTAAACACCATTAAGCACCAATGCAGCACAGTAAAGGGTTTTTCTCTTAAACACCATTAAGCACCAATGCAGCACAGTAAAGGGTTTTTCTCTTAAACACCATTAAGCACCAATACAGCACAGTAAAGGGTTTTTCTCTTAAACACCATTAAGCACCAATGCAGCACAGTAAAGGGTTTTTCTCTTAAACACCATTAAGCACCAATACAGCACAGTAAAGGGTTTTTCTCTTAAACACCATTAAGCACCAATGCAGCACAGTAAAGGGTTTTTCTCTTAAACACCATTAAGCACCAATGCAGCACAGTAAAGGGTTTTTCTCTTAAACACCATTAAGCACCAATGCAGCACAGTAAAGGGTTTTTCTCTTAAACACCATTAAGCACCAATGCAGCACAGTAAAGGGTTTTTCTTTTGAACAGTGTGGGGAATTTACAGTCAATAGCCGCTTACTTGGGGTAGCAATCTACTTTGACATACTTAGTTGTATTGTTGATATTCAACAGATGATTCCATCTGACAGCACAAGCACGTACACTTTTTTAAATTGTGGAAAACCATACATTCTTTCCCAACGATGATGTAGAAATTGACTGTCTAGAATGGTTTGTGTGTAACACTCTTTTACAAGGACTACTAACCTGATTCTGCCACCTCTGAGATGGGCACATTTTGCTCATAAGACATGAAGCCCAGGATGGAGAAGATGGCAAAGCCAGCCACGAAACTGGTCCCACTGTTCAGGAAGCATAACGACAAGCAATCTCTGTAAACCCAGAGAGGCAGTCGTTAGGAAGACGTAGACCTTAACAACAGACACTGTACCACACACTAACCCCTTGAAAACTTCAAAGCAGAATCACTAAAACTTTACAGCTTCAAAGTAGAATCAGATACTGTCAGAATGCAGATCAATATACAGAACTGATGGTTAGGTCATTAGGGTGTAAAACAGAACTGACAGTTAGGTCATTAGGGTGTAAAACAGAACTGACAGTTAGGTCATTAGGGTGTAAAACAGAACTGACAGTTAGGTCATTAGGGTGTAAAACAGAACTGACAGTTAGGTCATTAGGGTGTAAAACAGAACTGACAGTTAGGTCATTAGGGTGTAAAACAGAACTGACAGTTAGGTCATTAGGGTGTAAAACAGAACTGACAGTTAGGTCATTAGGGTGTAAAACAGAACTGACAGTTAGGTCATTAGGGTGTAAAACAGAACTGACAGTTAGGTCATTAGGGTGTAAAACAGAACTGACAGTTAGGTCATTAGGGTATAAAACAGAACTGACAGTTAGGTCATTAGGGTATAAAACAGAACTGATGGTTAGGTCATTAGGGTATAAAACAGAACATATCACTTCTCTGTTTAATCTTATCAGAGACACTTCTGCTTATTGTTTCAATAATCTCAGTCTTACCTAATTAGGTGAGGTAGGAGGTGGGGTGTAGAATACAGTAGAGTAGAGCACAGTACAGTATAGCACAGTACAGAAGAGTAGAGCAGAGTACAGTAAAGTAGAGCAGAGTACAGTACAGTATAGAACAGTACAGTAGAGTAGAGCAGAGTACAGTAAAGTAGAGCAGAGTACAGTACAGTATAGCACAATACAGAAGAGTAGAGCAGAGTACAGTAAAGTAGAGCAGAGTACAGTACAGTATAGAACAGTACAGTAGAGCAGAGTACAGTAAAGTAGAGCAGAGTACAGTACAGTATAGAACAGCACAGTAGAGTAGAGCAGAGTACAGTACAGTATAGCACAGTACAGAAGAGTAGAGCAGAGTACAGTAAAGTAGAGCAGAGTACAGTACAGTACAGCACAGTACAGTAGAGTAGAGCAGAGTACAGTAAAGTAGAGCAGAGTACAGTACAGTATAGAACAGTACAGTAGAGTAGAACAGAATACAGTATAGAACAGTACAGTAGAGTAGAGCAGAGTACAGTAAAGTAGAGCAGAGCACAGTACAGTACAGTAGAGCAGAGTACAGTAAAGTAGAGCAGAGTACAGTACAGTATAGAACAGTACAGAAGAGTAGAGCAGAGTACAGTAAAGTAGAGTACAGTAGAGCAGAGTAGACTGGGAGCTAGAGGTGTAAGTGTGTGTTCTGAGGTGAGCCCTGACCTGTAGCAGTTGTTGTTGTACTTGTTGTAGCTCCCTAGGGCAGTCAGACACCCCAGACAGATGGCATACGAGAAGAAGATCTGAGTCCCTGCATCCATCCATACCTAGAAAGAACAGGAAGAAACCAAACCAACCAGCCTTTTCATTTGCTGGGAGAAACCATGGCATTGTTCCTGGCTGATACATTTACTTCTATGAAACACATTATAGAAAGACAGCTATAAACCCATACTGGTGAGACATTTTATGACCAAATAATTACCTACATGCTCCTCACTCTGTGGTAAACACGGTCACCCCATTTCTCGTCACTTATTATGTCATCACCACCCACCATACAACCCCCAGTAATCTCTGTCTATAGACCCCATACCCCCTTTTCAGTCCTAAGCCCACCCTCTCCACCCTGACAATGTCACTGGCACGCTGGTTCTCCATCTCAATGGCTCCTCAACGCCAAGTGTGGTAATTTTCCATCACAGACTCTGAACGACCAGCACAACACAGTTCCAATTTAAATGAGGGTGCTCTTTGTTCCATTCGGCAAAGTGGTGCTGAAGCAATGGGGGCACGTTTCAGTTGGCTGCCTGGCAGCCAGGAAGACTTCTGGTTGCACCCTATTGCCTATGTAGTGTACTACTTTTCACCAGGGCCTATGGGCCATAGCCACTAAGGCAGATGTTCTCATGGTACAGGCTTCTTGGAGTAGCTTGTCAGTGGATTGAAGAGGGCGCTCATTTTGTTTTCTGGTGTACTCTAATAAATCACACTCTCTCCTCTCCTCTCCTCTCCTCTCCCTCTCCTCTCCTCTCCTCTCCTCTCCTCTCCTCTCTCTCCTCTCCTCTCCTCTCCTCTCCTCTCCTCTCCTCTCCGCGCTCTCTCTGCGCTCTCTCTGCTAACAGAGCCCCAGGACCAGCTTTCTTAGGAACCTTTTCTCTAGGCTCATCACTCTGTAGGTGATGGCTTTGTTATGGAAGTTTGGGGAATTGCTTCCTTTTAAGTGGTTGTCTTTTCTGGATTGTGATCATTAGCGGGTATTGTCCTAATTCTGCTCTGCATGCATTATTTGTTTTATTTACATTGTACACAGAGGAAGTTTTTGCATACAGAATTCTTGCTTTGTGAGTGGACCCCAGACCTCACTGTCCATAAAGGGCAATAGATCTATAACTGCTTCAAGTATTTTTAGACAGATCTTAATTGGGATGTCAAATTTTATGTTTATTTTGATGGCATAGAAGGCCCTTCTTGTCTAGTCTCTCAGATCGTTCACAGCTTTGTGGAAGTTACCTGTGGTGCTGATGTTTAGGCTGAGGTAGTATAGTACTTAATGAATATGATGTGAGTTCGATTGTCATCTGAGACATTTTCATCAATGATAGGATGACAAACTCTACAGCGGAAAGTCTGCAGATTGTAGTTATCGTATTCACATGGAATTGTTGTTCAATTATTGGTGAAGAGATTAAATGTAATTTTAGCTTCCAAATGAGAGATTTGGGTTTTCATAAGGTTAGGGCTCTGCTCAATCAGTGGCCCGCCCCTGTGAAGAGACATGGGTTATAAAACACACCCTTCTCGCTCCGCTATATGAAGCCTTGACGAAAATGTAACCTCCTGTTCCGAGGATGTGAGGACGATGGTCCGTACGTTAAAAGGACTAACATGTCAACTACAGAACTAAGCTTTGGTTGCGAATGGTATGAACTTTGAACTCTTATTCACTACAGACGTGATACCTCCTAGCCGTTGAGTTAGCAACCGCAGCTGTGTTGTTGCAAACGTGGGCTAGGAAAGAACAGACAGAGTATTCCATCTACCACACAACGACGTTACTAAAACGTATTCAATTGACCACCAGAGACATTCTTCAAAGGACTCGGTTGGGCAACACGGCCTTCCATCTACCACCAACCTACCGAAGCGCAGCTCAGAGTAAATATTTATTGCCTTTTCCTTTTCCAAATGGGCTGTAATTTAGAATGCATAAGATACTCTATTTATGATAGAGACATCGCTTCTCCCTTTGTTCCTCAGTCTTCCCTCTCTTTCACTCAAACCCAGCCCCTTTTCTAAGTGTAACCAGCTGTCATATCTGTTCCCTCCGCTAGGGACGTTTTCCTTTATGATATAATTTGGTGACGATTATATATTGACTGCTATTGATGTAAAATATTACTAGGACTTTAAATCCTGGTGTTAGGGGGCAGTATTTTCATTTTTGGAGAAAAAAAACGTTCCCGTTTTAAATGGGATAGTTTGTCAGGAAAATATGCAAGAATATGCATATAAAACAGCTTTGGATAGAAAACACTCTGAAGATTCTAAAACTGTTTAAATGATGTCTGTGAGTAGAACAGAACTCATATGGCAGGCAAAAACCTGAGAAAAAATCCAAACAGGAACTGGAAAATCTGAGGTTTGTAGTTTTTGAACTCAGCCCCTATCGAATTCACAGTGGGATATGGGTTATGTTGCACTTCCGAAGGCTTCCACTAGATGTCAACCGTCTTTAGAACGTTGTTTCAGGCTTCTCATGTGAAGGGGGTCCGGATGGGAGCTGTTTGACTAGGGGTACCTGCCAGCAGCCTCGTTCTCAGTCACGCGCATTTTCACATGAGAGGTATCTCTCGTTCCATTGCTTTTCTACAGACAATGGAATTCTCCAGTTGGAACATTATTGAACCTTTATGATAAAAACATCCTAAAGATTGACCCTATACTTAGTTTGACAAGTTTCTTCAACCTGTAATATAACTTTTTGAACTTTTCGTCCGACTGGATCTGAACGCGCTTTTGGATTTGTTTACCAAACCGCCCTAACAAAAGAAGCTATTTGGACATAAATGGACATAAATTATGGACATTATCGAACAAAACAAGCATTTATTGTGGAACAGCGATTCCTGGGAGTCCATTCTGATGAAGATCATCAAAGGTAAGTGAATATTTATAATGCTATTTATGATTAATGTTGACTGCGCAACATGGCAGATATATATTTTGCCTGGTTTGGGCTCTGAGCACCGTTCTCAGATTATGCTTTTTCCGTAAAGTTTTTTTGAAATCTGACACAGCGGTTGCATTAAGGAGAAGTGTATCTAAAGTCCTATGCATAACACTTGAATTTTCATCAACATTTATAATGAGTATTTCTGTGAATTCATGTGGCTCTCTGCAATATCACTGCATGTTTTGGAACTATTGAACACAACACGCCAATGTAAAATAAGATTTTTGGATATAAATATGAACTTTACCGAACAAAACATTCATGTATTGTGTAACATGAAGTCCTATGAGTGTCATCTGATGAAGATCATCAAAGGTTAGTGATTAATTATATCTCTATTTGTGCTTTTTGTGACTCCTCTCTTTGGCTGGAAAAATGGCTGGGTTTTTCTGTGAGTTGGTGGTGACCTAACATAATCGTTTGTGGAGCTTTTGCTGTAAAGCATTTTTGAAATTAGACACTATGGCTGGATTAACGAGAATTTTATCTTTAAAATGGTGCCTAATACTTGTATGTTTGAGGAATTTGATTTATGAGATTTCTGTTGATTTGTATTTGGCACCCCCCTGCAATTTCATTGGCTGTTGGCGAGGGGTTCTGCTAGCGGAACGGGGTTCCCCAGTCCTAGACAGGTTAACCAACAGTGCAGTTCAAGAAGAGGAAAATATTTACCAAGTAGACAAAAATAAAAAGTAATAATAAAAAGTAACACAATAAGAATAACAATAACAAGGCTATATACAGGGGGCACCGGTACACCGAGTCAGTGTGCAGGGGTACAGGCTAGTTGAGGTAATCTGTTCATGTAGGTGTGGGAGAAGTGACAATGCATAGGTAACAAACAAACAGCAAGTAGCAGCAGTGTACAAGGGGGGGTGTAAATTGTCCAGTGGCGATTTTTATGAATTGTTCAGCAGTCCAAAGGCTTGGGGGTATAAGCTGTTGAGGAGCCTTTTGGTCCTAGACTTTGCACTCCGGTACTGCTTGCTAGCAGAGAAAACAGTCTATAACTTCAGTGACTGGAGTCTGACAATTTTATGGGCCTTCCTCTGACACCACCTATTATATAGGTCCTGGATGGCAGGAAGCTTGGCCCCAGTGATGTACTGAGCCGTTTGTACTACCCTCTGTAGTACCTTATGGTCAGATGCCGAGCTGTTGCCATACCAGGTGGTGATGCAACCGGTCAGGATGCTCTCGATGGTGCAGCTGTAGAACCTTTTTTAAGTTCTGGGGGCCATGCCAATTCTTTTCAGTCTCCTGAGGAGGAAAAGGTTTTGTCGTGCCCTCTTCACGACTGTCTTGGTATGTTTGGACCATGATAGTTCGTTGTTGATGTGGACACCAAGGAACTTCAAACTCTCAACCCGCTCCACTACAGCCCCGTCGATGTTAATGGGGGCCTGTTCGGCACACCTTTTCCTGTAGTCCACAATCAGCTCCTTTGTCTTGCTCACATTGAGAGAGAGGATGTTGTCCTGGCACCACACTGCCAGTTCTCTGACCTCCTCCCTATAGGTCGTCCCATCTTTGTCGGTGATCAGGCCTACCACTGTTGTGTTGTCAGCAAACTTAGTGATGGTGTTGGAGTCATGTTTGGCCACACAGTCGTGGGTGAACAGGCAATACAGGCAGAGATTAAGTACACACCCCTGAGGGGCCCCAGTGTTAAGGATCAGCGTGGCAGACGTGTTGTTGCCTACTCTTACTACCTGGGGGCGGCCCGTCAGGAAGTCCAGAATCCGGTTGCAGAGGGAGGTATTTAGTCCCAGAGTCCTTAGCTTAGTGATGAGCTTCATGGGCACGATGGTGTTGAATGCTGATCTGTAGTCGATGAACAGTATTCTCACATAGGTGTTCCTTTTGTCCAGGTGAGAAAGGGCGGTGTGGTGTGTGATTGAGATTGCGTCATCTGTGGATCTGTTGGGGCGGTATGGGAATTGGAGTGGATCTAGGGTGTCCGGGAGGATGCTGTGAGCCATGACCAGCCTTTCAAAGCACTTCATGGCCACTGACGTGAGTGCCGCGGGTTGCTAATCATTTAGACAGGTTACCTTCGCTTCCTTGGGCACAGGGACTATGGTGGTCTGCTTGAAACATGTAGGTATTACAGACTCGGTCAGGGAGAAGTTGAAAATGTCAGTGAAGAGACTTGACAGTTGGTCCGCGCATGCTTTGAATACATGTCCTGATAATCCGTCTGGCACAGCAGCTTTGTGAATGTTGATCTGTTTAAAGGTGTTTAAAGGTTTTGTTCACATCGGCTACTATCCAGAACAGCTGGTGCTCTCATGCATACTTCAGTGTTGCTTGCCTCGAAACGAGCATAAAAGGCATTTAGCTTGTCTGGTAGGCTTGCGTCACTGGGCAGTTCGCGTCTAGGTTTCCCTTTGTAGTCCGTAATAGTTTCAAGCCCTGCCACATCCGACGAGCATCAGAGCCGGTGTAGTGGGATTCAATCGTAATCCTGCATTGACGCTTTTCTTGTTTTATGGTTTGTCTGAGGGCATAGTTGGATTTCTTATAAGCGTCCGGATTAGTCTCCCGCTCCTTGAAAGCAGCAGCTCTAGCCTTTAGCTCGATAGGGATGTTGCCTGTAATCCATGGCTTCTGGTTGGAATATGTACCTACGTACAGTCACTGTAGGGAACCACGTCATTGATGCACTTATTGGTGAAGCCGATGACTGAGGTGATGTATTTCTCAATGCCATTGAATGAATCCCGGAACATATTCCAGTCTGTGCTAGCAAAACAGTCCTTTAGTTTAGCATCCGCGCCATCTGACCACTTACATATTGAGCGAGACACTGGTACTTCCTGCTTTAGTTTTTGGCAGGAATCAGGAGGATAGAATTGTTGTCAGATTTGCCATATGGAGAGCGGGGAGAGCTTTGTATTTATCTCTGTGTGTGGAGTAAAGGTGGTCTAGGATTGTTTTTCCCCTGGTTGCACATGTGACATGCTGGTAAAAAATTGGTAAAACTGATTTAAGTTTGCCTGCATTAAAGTCCCCGGACACTAGGAGCGCTGCTTCTGGGTGAGCGTTTTCTTCTTTGCTTATGGCCTTATAGAGTTGGTTGAGAGCAGTCTTAGGGCTAGCTTCACTTTGTGGTGGTAAATAGACGGCTACGAATAATACAGATGAGAACTTTCTTGGTAGATAGTGTGGTCGACAGTTTATCATAAGGTACGCTACCTCAGGCGAGCAATACCTCTATTAGACATCGTGCACCACCTGTTATTGACAAAAAGACACACAACCCCACCCCTCGTCTTACCAGAGGTAGCGTCTCTGTTCTGCCGGTGAATGGAAAATCCCGCCAGCTCTATATTGTCCATTTCTTCGTTCAGCCACGTCTCGGCCAAACATAAGATGTTACAGTTTTTAATGTCCTGTTGGTAGGATATTCGTAATAGTAGGTCATCAATTTTATTTTCTAACAATTGCACATTGAGGAGATCCCCGATCTGCGTCCCCTTTTCTGGCGTCTTTTCTTCACGAAAAATGTGTGGATCTAGGCCTGTTCCAGTGAGCAGGATATCCTTCTCGTCAGACTTGTTAAAGGAAAAAGTTTCTTCCAATCCGCGGTGAGTAATCGCTTTTCTGAAGTCTAGAAGTTATTTTCGGTCATAAGATACGGTAGCAACAACATTATGTACACAATAAGTTACAAAATAAGAAAAAAAACGAGAAAAAAAATCTGGAAAACATCAGCCGTGTTCTTCGGCACCATCTTTATCCATGACCTGGAAACAGTAAGTTAAAAGGGAAAATCAAACTCCTAAAAGAGAAACATAATAATTTGAAAATCACAGGACTTGAAACTAGCATGGAAGCAGGCAACCCAACTTCCTTTATGATTAATATTTTCTATGAACTGTTCGGACAGGAGCTGCTGGGTCCCATGCTGCTGATTAACATTGCACGGGTCAACTCCACAACGACTTGTTGTATGATTGTTGGATCCACAGCTTTGAAGTCAAGCAGTGAATTGTTCGTCTCGCAGTGGAATCCGGGCATCTGACTTATTGAAGGAAGAGGATCAGCATCTACCCAGACCTGAGTGCTGAACTGCTAAAACAGCAGAAGACCTACAACGAGGTGAGATCCCAGCTACGCCAGCTAAACCTGAGATGCGGCTTCATCCACCAAGCAACACATGTTTTCCACTGCCAAGGAAGCTCAAGACTTCTTGGAGAAGCACATCAAACCCAACACACAAGGGGACAAGCCAACAGATGGAACCCCATGACTGGCTCTTTACTCTGGTATGCTATCCATGCACAATTATGCTGCCTAACCTATGGTTACAATTGTATGCTGCCCTCAGCATAAGACAATGATGAGGAGACCTCTCATGTTTGGGTATAAGGAACAATAATACTATTATTGCTGAGCATGGAACTTGTTGTCATTATATTGCCTATGGTCCAGGACATTTACACAGTGATGACACCATGCAAATTAATGAACAATGGACAATATATGGATCCTACAGCTATCCTATTTTTGACTGTTTAGGCATTAGAATTGCATATCTCACATAGTTTCTTCTTGTTATAATTTTCATATGTTTTTCTTCATTACCCACCCTTACTCTTCAAGTCTGCTAACTTAATTGTAAAAGGTCTGAATTGGTTACTTATTTAGTTTAATTATTATTATTTTTATGAATACCTTAATACCAAAAATATGCTGCTTAAGGAATTTCATATGTAAGGCTGCCACTAGCCGTTATACTACAACCATGTAATTATAGTGCAGGGTGAGGGGAGGGAGGGCTGGAGGCTAGGGAGTAGGGGGAAGGGGAATGGTTTATAGAGAGCGTCTTCTGGGTGGGGAGATTTCCATATGGGTCCTGCTTTTTATTTTACATCCATGGGCTTATCAAGACTAAAGATAACAATTACGTTTTAGAAAAACAATGGCATCACTAACTATTCTCTCGTGAAATTTGAAAGGCCTAAATATTCCTGTCAAACGTTCCAGCTGTCTTAATATTCTAGCAAGAAACCATATAGAAATGCTCCAAGAAACACACAAAATGACGCACATGGAATAAGAAACATTTCTGCAAACTGGCTGCTTTTTCATCAGCCCCAAACAAAACTACGGGTGTAATCATAATGATACAGAAGAAACTCAAAATCACAGTCCTTGGTAAAGGCATGTTTGGATGACTGAGGTGCCCAAAGTAAACTTCCTGTTACTCAGGCCCAGAAGCTAGGATATGCATATGCATTGTAGTATTGGATAGAAAACACACTAACGTTTTTAAAACTGTTAAAATAATGTCTGTGAGTATAACAGAACAGCACCTGGCAGGCGAAACCCAGAGGATAATCCATCCAGGAATTGTTTTGTTGTTGTTGAGGTCATTGGATTTTCCAATGCTTTTCTATGGGAAAGCCTCATTATTAGGACCCAGATTGCAGTTCCTATGGCTTCCATTAGATGTCAACAGTCCTTCGAAATTGTTCAATGTTTTGTTTTTTGAAAAATGAAGAAGTATTCATATTCTTTCTAAGTGTCACTCATGTGGACTCTAGTGTTTTGCAATTTACCGGATGTTGTCAAATCGATCCCGGTAATGGGATTCTAGCCGTAAGGGATCCCTAAGAGGTTTTAAACGTATCCATAATGGAAAGAAAATAGCCTTTATTAATGTGTATGCTCCAAATTCATATGATCCTAAGTTGTATGATTCTCTGAACAGCATGTTGTTGGAATTAACTGAAATCCAGCTGGTTATTGGAACAGACATGAATGCCATTCTGGACATGCGGGACAAATCTAATAAGACCAGCTACAATCTACAGGAAACCAAGGTTCTCCAACATATACTCTCTGATTACAACTTCATTGATGCCTGGTGAGCTCATAGCCCTAAAGCAAAAGAGTACACTTTCTATTCAAACCGGCACAAAACATTCTCCAGAATCGATTTCGTACTCTTATCTACTCCTCTATTTGATTTAATCAAGAAAATGGAAATTCAACATATGAGCCTGTCTGATCATCATGCTTATTACGGCCAGATACATATATCAGAATATCCTAAAAGAGCCACAAGATGTTGCTTTACTGTCACTTACTACAAAATCATATTTTCTGTGAAGAATTTGAAACGGAATTGAATGAATTCATAATGATTAACAAAAATTCAGTCGACGATCCTCAGATTTTATGGCACGCCATTAAAGGTTTTATTAAAAACAAAGCAACTGCATTTGCATCTGGGCTGAACAAATCACAATTAAAGAAGATATCAGAATTGGAAAAGTTGTTAACAACGTTAGAACGTTCTCAACAAACAATTTTTTGAGAACATGTAGTGACTACTCACTTGAAAGTCAAGACAGAACTAAATCTATTGATAAGACAGAGAACATCATTTGCAATCCATCGAGTTAGACTCAACCATTACTTCCCATGGTAATCGACCCAGTTATCTACTGGCTAACAAGCTATTGAATCTGAATCAGGTGAATTACTATCAGAACCCAAATGAATCAACCAAAGATTCTTCAGTTTCTATAAAGAATTGTACACCTCTGATTGTAAATCCACACCATCCTTTTATTAAAGAAATAAGAACTCCTCTTCTCTCAACTGTGGAAGCCAGCTTCCTGGGAGCCCAAACCTTTCTCCATGAACTCATGGGGGCATTGGATAACATGAGTAGGCAAATTACCTGGTTGGACAGTAAGTAGTGTTAATTTGTTGTTATATTATTGTTGCTCTTTAAATCATTTATTTTTCTAATTTCTTATTTTTTCTTTTTTCTTTGTTTTATTTTCTAAGTTCAGTTTATTTTAGTAAATGCTTTCTTAACACTTGTTTTTCTTAAAACTGCATTGTTGGTTAAGGGCTTGTAAGTAAGCATTTCACTGTAACGTTGAGACCTGTTGTATTCGGTGCATGTGACACAAAATATACTTTGATTTGATTCTTGAAATCAATTTCAAATGTGACTCATTTCAGGAAACTAGGCGTATGTCGCGCGTTACTACTTCACAGGAGACTCATTTGAAGGTAAACTTTCTTTTAAAATCAAAATGCGTTTTTTGGCAGAAATGCCTTCTTGAACATTTGAACCTTCATGTGCCTTAATAACAAACTTGTATGTCATCTGTAAATACGAATTAAATTGTTAAATTACGTGCCTAGTTCATTTAGCCACAGAAAACCTTCCCACTAGCCTTGATTGGCTGAGATAATGAGGGGGCTGGAAATGCCGAGAGATCGAGTTTTGAAATCAGTGGAATTAGAGTATGATAGCTAAAAACACCTCTCTCCAGATTACATATTTAAACTAAGGGAGAAGCGTCCAACCATGTATACAGTTAAAATAGCTACATTTTCAGATATTACATGTTTCTAATTTTGTCAGAAAGTTGTTTTCATTTCAAGTGTACTGTTAGCTAGTTAGCTAACGTTGGCTAGCTGGCTCGCTGGCTAACGTTACTTGTATTCTCTGTGTAGTAATATTATTCGTATCTCAGAGCCTTTTGTATTGCTAGTTATTGCTTAATGTTAGTTAGCTAACATTGAACCTGGTTGGTTAGCTACCTGCAGATTCATGCAGGGTAATAACATTGTGAGTTGGGATTATGGTTCATTGTTTAGCCAGCTAGCTACATGTTTTAACAGAAGACTCCACTATGCAAGTAACCATTTCAAGAGGATGTTCATGATGTCAATGCAACAACTGTTGATAGACGTAGCTGGTAAATTCGCTCTGGCTATCTACTCCGATTTCAGAGCACTCTCGTATGAGTGTGCCAGAGTGCAGAATAACTCATGAATATATGAACACAACACCCATTGAATATGGCTGGTGTCAGTAAACGGCGACAAAAAAGCATAATTACATTGTTGCCAGCAGCACAGTTACAGTCACCAACACTCTGGATAAGATAAAAACAGCCTAACCAGCTCTGCTAGGGTGAGTAAAATGGTCAGAGTGAGCTGTTCTCTCATTTGTATCTGTAAGTAGCTAACAGGCTAGCTAACGTTAACCAGTTAGCTTGGATGCTTGACTGCTGTTGTTAGGACATAACACTCGGAACAACCCTACTCCTTGGTCAGGGCATTCAGTGTGCACTCTGAACACTCCAAGAGTGAAACGCTCTCAATTTATGAACAGACAATCTGACAGCGCTCTGAGTTTACAGGCGGGGATATAGCTTAAGAGGGTGTGAACGATGCTGAATGGGTGTAGACAAAGAAGAGCTCTCCAGTGGGTGTACCAAAACATTTAAAGGGACTAATTAATATGATGAAAATACTACACAGTGCCTTCGGAAAATATTCAGAACCCTTGACTTGTTCCGCATTTTGTTATATTACAGCTGTATTCTAAAATATATTAAAAAGATTTTTAAAAATCATCAATCTACACACAATACCCCATAATGACAAAGCGGAAAAAATGTTTTTGCAAATGTATTAAAAATCAAAAACAAAAATACCTTATTTAAATAAGAATGCAGACCCTTTGCCATGAGAGTCGAAATTGAGCTCAAGTGCATCCTGTTTCCATTGATCATTCTTGAGATGTTTCTATGTAGGAGTGGCTTCGGGACAAGTCTCTGAATGTCCTTGAGTGGGCCAGCCAAAGCCCGGACTTGAACCAGATCTAACATCACTGGAAAGACCTGAAAATAGCTGTGCAGCAACGCTCCCATTCAAACCTGATAGAGCTTGAGAGGATCTGCAGAGAAGAATGGGAGAAACCCGCCAAATACAGGTGTGCCAAGCTTGTAGCGTCATAACCAAGACGACTCGAGGCTGTAATCGCTGCCTAAGGTGCTTCAACAAAGTACTGAGTAAAGCGTCCGAATACTTACAGTACCAGTCAAAAGTTTGGACACACCAACTCATTCAAGGGTTTTTCTTATTTTTACAATTTTCTACATTGTAGAATAATAGTGAAGACATAAAAACTATTAAATAACACATCATATGTAATCCTGTAATAACCAAAAAAGTGTTTAACAAATCAAAATATATTTCATATTTGAGATTCTTCAAAGTAGCCACCCTTTGCCTTGATTACAGCTTTGCACACTCTTCAGGTTCTCTCAATCAGTTTCACCTGGAATGCTTTTCCAACGGTCTTGAAGGAGTTCCAACATATGCTGAACACTTGTTGGCTGCTTTTCATTCACTCTGCGGTCCAACTCATCCCTAACCATCTCAATTGGGATGAGGTCGGGTGATTGTGGAGGCCAGGTCATCTGATACAGCACTCCATCATTCTCCTTCTAGGTCAAACAGCCCTTACACAGCCTGGATGTGCGTTGGGTCATTGTCCTGTTGAAAAACAAATTATAGTCACACTAAGCGCAAACCAGATGGGATGGAGTATCGCTGCAGAATGCTGTGGTAGCCATGCTGGTTAAGTTTGCCTTGAATTCTAAATAAATCACAGATAATGTCACTACCACACCATCACACCTCTTCCTCCATAATTCACGGTGGGAACCACACATGCGGAGATCATCCGTTCATCTACTCTGCGTCTCACAAAGACACAACGGTTGGAACCAATAATCTCAAATTTGGACTCATCAGACCAAAGGACAGATTTCCACCAGTCTAATGTCCATTGCTCCTGTTTTTTGGCCCAAGCAAGTCTCTTCTTATTGGTGTCCTTTAGTAGTGGTTTCTTTGCAGCAATTCCACCATGAAAGCATGATTCACACCGTGTCCTCTGAACAGTTGATGTTGAGATGTGTCTGTTACTTGAACTCTATGATTAAATTTATTTGGGCTGCAATTTCTGAGTCTGGTTGGTTTAATTATTTTATCCTCTGCACCAGAGGCAACTCTGGGTCTTCCTTTCTTGGGGCGGGCCTCAAGAGAGGTTTTTGATGGATTTTGCAACTACACTTGAAGAAACTTTCAAAGTTCTTGAAATGTTCCGCATTGACTGACCTTCATGTCTTAAAGTAATGGACTGTCATTTCTCTTTGCTTATTTGAGCTGTTCTTACCATAATATGACCTTGGTCTTTTACCAAATAGGGCCATCTTCTGTATACCACCCCTACCTTGTCACAACACAACTTATTGGCTCAAATGCATTAAGAAGGAAAGAAATTATAAAAATGAACTTTTAACAAGGCACTCCTGTTAAATGAAATGCATTCTATGTGACTACCTCATGAAGATTGTTGAGCTACCAAGATGATTGCGCTCAGGTCTGTTCAACGCTGGCCCAACCAATCAGATTCCACTCTTCAAGATTGCTTCGATCACGTGGACTGGGATATGTTCCGCATTGTGGCTAACAACAACATTGACGAATACGCTGAGTCGGTGAGCGAGTTTATTAGCAAGTGCATCGGCGATGTCGTCCCCACAGCGTCTATTAAAACATTCCCAAACCAGAAACCGTGGATTGATGGCAGCGTTTGCGCAAAACTGAAAGCGCGAACCACTGCTTTTAATCAGGGCAAGGTGACCAGAAACATGACCGAATACAAACAGTGTAGATATTCCCTCCGCAAGGCAATCAAACGTCAGTATAGAGACAAAGTAGACAAACCCTGGGTCTCGACCCCACCCTGTACAACTGGGTCCTGGACTTCCTGACAGGCTGCCCCCAGGTGGTGAGGGTAGGTAACAACATCTCCACCCCGCTGATCCTCAACACTGAGGCCCCACAAGGGTGCGTTCTCAGCCCTCTCCTGTACTCCCTGTTCGCCCACGACTGCGTGGCCATGCACGCCTCCAACACAATCATCAAGTTTGCAGACGACACTACAGTGGTAAGCTTGATTACCAACAACAACAAGACGGCCTACAGGGAGGAGGTGAGGGCCATCGGAGTGTGGTGTCAGGAGAATAACCTCACACTCAATGTCAACAAAACAAAGGAGATGATCGTGGACTTCGGGAAAGAGCAGAGGGAGCACCCTCCCTATCCACATCGATGGGACAGTAGTGGAGAGGGTAGAAAGTTAAGTTCCTCGGTGTACACATCACGGACAAACTGAAATGGTCCAACCACACAGACAGCGTGGTGAAGAAGGCGCAGCAGCGCCTCTTCAACCTCAGGAGGCTGAGGAAATTCGGCTTGTCGCCAAAAACACTCACAAACTTTTACAGATGCACAATCGAGAGCATCCGGCCGGGCTGTATCACCGCCTGGTATGGCAACTGCCCCGCCCATAACCGTAAGGCTCTCCAGAGGGCAGTGGGGTCTGCACAACACATCACCGCGGGCAAATTACCTGACCTCCAGGACACCTACAACACCTGATGTCACAGGAAGGCCAAAAAGATCATCAAGGACAACAACCACCCGAGCCACTGCCTGTTCACCCTGCTATCATCCAGAAGGCGAGGTCAGTACAGGTGCATCAAAGCAGGGACCGAGAGACTGAAAAACAGCTTCTTTCTCACGGCCATCAGACTGGTAAACAGCCATCACTAACATTGAGTGGCTGCTGCCAACATACTGACTCAACTCCAGCCACTTTAATAATGGATACATTTATGTAATAAATGTATCACTAGCCACTTTAAACAATGCCACTTCATATAATGTTTACATACCCTACATTACTCATCTCATATGTATATACGGTACTCTATACATCTTGCCGTGCCGTTCTATACCATTCATACATTTTTTTAATGTACATATTCTTATTAATTCCTTTACACCTGTGTGTATAAGGTAATTGTTGTGGAATTGTTAGGTTAGATTCCTCGTTGGATATTACTGCATTGTTGGAACTAGAAGCACAAGCATTTCGCTACACTCGCATTAACATCTGCTAACCATGTGTATGTGACAAATAAAATTTGATTTGATTTGAGAGAATGCCAAGAGTGTGCAAAGCTGTCAAGACTACTTTTTGTGATGTATCGTTGTCTCTACCTTCTTGACCTTTGTGCTGTTGACTGTGCCCAATAATGTTTGTACCTGTCACGTCTTGGTCTTAGTATTTTGTGTTTTCTTTAATTATTTGTTCAGGCCAGGGTGTGACATGGGTTTATTGTGTTGTCGTATTGGGGTTTTTGTAGGCATTGGGATTGTGGCTGATTAGGGTTGTGTCTAGCATAGGCTTGGCTGCCTGAGGCGGTTCTCAATCAGAGTCAGGTGATTCTCGTTGTCTCTGATTGGGAACCATATTTAGATAGCCTGGGTTTAACTGTGTATTTTGTGGGTGATTGTTCCTGTCTCTGTGTAGTGTTCACCAGATAGGCTGTAATTAGGTTTTCACGTTTCGTTTGTTGTTTTTGTATTTATTTAGTTATTTCATGTATCGCTATTTTTTCATTAAAGAACATGAGTAACCACCACGCTGAATTTTGGTCCGACTCTCCTTCAACAGACGAACGCCGTTACAGAATCACCCACCACACCCGGACCGAGCGGCGTGGTAACAGGCAGCGACAGCAGAAACAGCGAAAGGAGGAATGGACATGGGAAGACGTGTTGGATGGCAAAGGTTGTTACACTTGGGAGGAGATACTGGCCGGAAGAGATCGCCTCCCATGGGAACAGGTGGAGGCATTTAGGAGAGCAGAGGCAGCCGGAGATAAGAGCCGACGATACGAGGGAACACGGTTGGCAAGGAAGCCGAAAAGCAGCCCCAAAAATTTATTGGGGGGGGGCTCAGGGAGAGAGTGGCAGAGTCAGGAGTCAGACCTGAGCCAACTCTCCCTGTTAATCATGAGGAGCAGCGATCAAAGGACTTCTGGACTTGGGAAGAGATATTGGACGGAAAAGGACCCTGGGCACAGCCTGGTGAATATCCGCCCCAAAGAAGAACTGGAGGCGGCGAGAGCGGAGAGGCGCTGGTATGAAGAGGCAGCACGGCGACGCGGATGGAAGCCTGAGAGTCACCCCCAAAAATATATTGGGGGGGGGCTCACAGGGAGTATGGCGATGCCAGGTAGGAGACCTGCGCAAACTCCCTGTGCTTACCGGGGGGCTAAAGAGACCGGGCAGGCACCGTGTTATGCTAGTGAGCGCACGGTGTCTCCAGTGCGGGTCCATAGCCCGGTACGGTACATACCAGCTCTTCGTATTAGCCGGGCTAGAGTGGGCATCGAGCCAAGTAAGGTTGGGCAGGCTCGGTGCTCAAGAGCTCCAGTGTGCCTGCACGGTCCGGTCTATCCAGAGCCACCTCCACACACCAGTCCTCCGGTAGCAGCTCCCCGCACTAGGCTTCCTGTGCGTGTCCTCGGTTCAGTACCACCAGTTCCAGCACCACGCACCAGGCCTTCAGTGCGCCTCGCCTGTTCAGCGCAGCCAGCGCTTTCCTCCTCTCCTGCGCTGTTGGAGTCTCCCGCCTGTTTAGCGCAGCCAGAGCCTTCCTCCTCTACAGCGCTGCCGGAGCCTCCCGCCTGTTCAGCGCAGCCAGAGCCTGTCTCCTCTCCTGCGCTGCCGGAGCCTCCTGCCTGTTCAGCGCAGCCTGAGCTGCCAGACTGCATGGAGCAGCCTGAGCTGTCAGTCTGCATGGAGCAGCCTGAGCTGTCAGTCTGCATGGAGCAGCCTGAGCTGTCAATCTACATAGAGCTGCCAGTCTGCATGGAGCAGCCAAAGCTGCCAGTCTGCATGGAGCAGCCAGAACTGCCAGTCTGCATGGAGCAGCCAGAGCTGCCAGTTTGCATGGAGCAGCCAGAGCTGTCAGTCTGCATAGAGCTGCCAGTCTGCATGGAGCAGCCAAAGCTGCCAGTCTGCATGGAGCAGCCAGAGCTGCCAGTTTGCATGGAGCAGCCAGAGCTGTCAGTCTGCATAGAGCTGCCAGCCTGCATGGAGCAGCCAAAGCTGCCAGTCTGCATGGAGCAGCCAGAGCTGCCAGTTTGCATGGAGCAGCCAGAGCTGTCAGTCTGCACAGAGCTGCCAGTCTGCATGGAGCAGCCAGAGCAGCTAGATCTGCCAGTCAGCCATGATCTTCCAGATCTGCCAGTCAACCAGATTCTTCCAGATCTGCCAGTCAACCAGATTCTTCCAGATCTGCCAGTCAGCCATGATCTTCCAGATCTGCCAGTCAACCAGACTCTTCCAGATCTGCCAGTCAACCAGACTCTTCCAGATCCGCCAGCCAGCCAGGATCTGCCGGAGCCAACTACCTGCCTGAGCTTCATCTCAGTACTGGGCTTCCCCTCAGTACTGGGCTTCCCCTCAGTCCCGGGCTTCCCCTCAGTCCCGGGCTGCCCCTCAGTCCCGGGCTGCCCCTCAGTCCCGAGCTTCCCCTCAGTCCCGAGCTTCCCCTCAGTCCCGAGCTGCCTCAGTCCCGAGCTGCCCCTCAGTCACGAGCTGCCCCTCAGTCCAGTGGGGTTCTGGGTGAGGACTACGAGGTCATGGTCGGCGGCGAGGGTGGACTATCCCAGGACGCAAGGGGGAGGAACTAAGACATTTATGGAGTGGGGTCCACGTCCCGAGCCGGAGCCGCCACCATGGACAGACGCCCACCCGTCCGCACCTTGGGGGGGGAGGGGGGTTCTGTCACGCCTTGGTCTTAGTATTTTGTGTTTTCTTTAATTATTTGTTCAGGCCAGGGTGTGACATGGGTTTATTGTGTTGTCGTATTGGGGTTTTTGTAGGCATTGGGATTGTGGCTGATTAGGGTTGTGTCTAGCATAAGCTTGGCTGCCTGAGGCGGTTCTCAATCAGAGTCAGGTGATTCTCGTTGTCTCTGATTGGGAAACATATTTAGGTAGCCTGGGTTTAACTGTGTATTTTGTGGGTGATTGTTCCTGTCTCTGTGTAGTGTTCACCAGATAGGCTGTAATTAGGTTTTCACGTTTCGTTTGTTGTTTTTGTATTTATTTAGTTATTTCATGTATCGCTATTTTTTCATTAAAGAACATGAGTAACCACCACGCTGCATTTTGGTCCGACTCTCCTTCAACAGACGAACGCCGTTACAGTACCATGTTTTGTGCTGCTACCATGTTGTGTTGCTTCTATGTTGTTGTTATGTTGTGTTGCTACCATGCTGTGTTGTCATGTGTTGCTCCCTTGCTATGTTGTCATGTGTTGCTGCTTTGCTATGTTGTTGTCTTAGGTCTCTCTTTATGTAGTGTTGTGTTGTCTCTCTTATTGTGATGTGTTTTGTCCTATATTTATATTTACATTGTATTAATTTTTTTTTTTTAGTCTCAGGCCCCCGTCCCCGCAGGAGGCCGTTTACCTTTTGGTAGGCCGCCACTGTGAATAATAATTTGTTCTTAACTGACTTGCCTAGTTAAATGAAGGTTAAATAAAATAAAATATATACATATTTTTTAAGAATTTCAAATATAAAATATATTTTGATTTCTTTAACTCTTTTTTGGTTACTACATGATTCCATATGTGTTATTTCATAGTTTTGATGTATTCACTATTATTCTACAATGTAGAAAATAGTAAAAAATAAAGAAAAACCCTGGAATGAGTAGATGTATCCAAACCTTTGACTGGTACTACATGTAATTGTGATATTTATATTTTTAATTTTTAATATATTAGCAAACATTTCTAAAAACAGGTTTTTGGTTTGTCATTAAGGGTGTTTTGTGTAGTTTGATGTGGGTAGTTTGAGGGGGGAAAAAATATTTAATCCATTTTAGAATAAGGCTGTAAGGAAACAAAATGTGGGGGGGGGGGAAATCGAGGGGTCTGAATTATTTCCAATTACACTGTATACCAATCCCCCTGCCACAGAAATAAAAGGCAATACCTGCTCAGTTCCGTTCAGAATAAGTACAAGTAGCAGGCTCGGTGACCCCATCTCACATCATCAATTTTTATAAGTTTCTGGAGGCCCTGACCCAGGCTATTCAACAATCAAATAAATTACAACAATATCTCTCAATTCTACGGATCAGCTCAACTCATTATACACCAACAATAACTTAATTTATCTAGCAATGTACTCAATGGTTTGTAGGCTTCCTTGCTCGCACACGCTTTTTCAGTTCTGCATACAAATTTTCTATAGGACTGAGGCCAGGGCTTTGTGATGGCCACTCTAATACCTTAACTTTGTTGTCCTTAAGCCATTTTGCCACAACTTTGGAAGTATGCTTGGGGTCATTGTCCATTTGGAAGACCCATTTGCGACCAAGTTTTAACTTCCTGACTGATGACTTGAGATGTTGCTTCAATATATCCACATAATTTTCCTGCATCATGATGCCATCTATTTTGTGAAGTGCACCAGTCCCTCCTGCAGCACAGCACCCCCACAACATGATGCTGCCACCCCTGTGCTTCACGGTTGGGATGGTGTTCTTCGGTTGAAAGCCTCCCCCTTTTTCCTCCAAACAAAATGATGATCATTATGGCCAAACAGTTCTACAATACGATCTTTGTCCCCATGTGCAGCTGCAAACCCTAATCTGGCATTCTTATGTCAGTTTTGGAGCAGTGGCTTCTTCCTTGCTGAGTGGCATTTCAGGTTATGTCGATATAGGACTCATTTTACTGTGGATATAGATACTTTTGTACCTGTTTCCTCCAGCATCTTCACAAGGTCCTTTGCTGTTGTTCTGGGATTGATTTAAACTTTTCGCACCAAAGTACCTGAGCGGTATGATGGCTGTGTGGTCCCATGGTGTTTATACTTGCGTACTATTGTTTTTACAGATGAACATGGTACCTTCAAGTGTTTAAAAATTGCTCCCAAGGATGATCCAGACTTGTGGAGGTCTACCATTTTTGTCTGAGGTCTTGGCTGATTTATTTTGATTTTCCCATGATGTCAAGCAAAGAGGCAGTGAGATTGAAGGTAGGCCTTGAAATACATCCACAGGTACACCTCCAATTGACTCAAATTATGTCAATTAGCCTATCACAAGCTTCTAAAGCCATGACATCATTTTCTGGAATTTTCCAAGCTGTTTAAAGGCACAGTCAACTTAGTGTATGTAAACTTCTGACCCACTGGAATTGTGATACAGTGAGTTATAAGTGAAATAATCTGTCTTTTAACAATTGTTGGCAAAATTAATTGTGTAATGCACAAAGTAGATGCCCTAACCTTGACAAAACTATAGTTTGTTAACAAGAAATTTGTGGAGTGGTTAAAAACAAGTTTTAATGACTCCAACCTAAGTGTATGTAAACTTCCGACTTCAACTGTATGTGTGTTGACTGAATATACGCAAGTGATGTCTGCTAAATGAACGCATTGATGGCGCAGACATATAGCCTCGGCTACTAAGCACAGATAAATAAAAACTCAAAACATGCTGTTCTGTTCTTTTAGTATCATATTTTTTATGACCTTCCTAAACTAAAGCCTTATATGAAGCAGACAATGTTCTCTTGATGCAGTGAGGGGAGCAGAGAAATAAAATGTATTGGCTCTTGGCTGAATGGGAATTCCATCTCAAATCATTTTAAAAAGTATACATGTCCCAACTGTGGATATTCTTTTAGACCTATAGGCTTTAGCCAATGTTCTCTGTAGACACACAGGCACAAGCAATTACTGGGGTGGGGTCACACATACCAATGGAGGGTGTGACACTACACAACCAATGCTCCCTGTAGACACACAGGCACAAGCAGTTGGGTGGGTGGGTGGGGGTTCACACACACCAATGAAGGGTGTGGCACACTACACAACTTAATTTGTTTCTGTCCAAGAGTCTCCACTCAGCCACACACCTAAGCCTAGCAAACATAGCCTACTCGAAAAGATGCATTACTTTTCCAAAATAATGTATATGTCATTCAATTAATTTTAAGAACTCCAAATGCAAGTTAAAAAACATGTATTATTATTTTTTACTTTAGTTTATTTTGTAAATATTTTCTTAACGCTTTCTTAAACTGCATTGGTGGTTAAGGGCTTGTAGGTAAGCATTTCACGGTAAGGTCAACACCTGAAGGGGTGCATCAAATCAAACCAAATTTTATTTGTCACATACACATGGTTAGCAGATGTTCTGCTTGTGCTTCTAGTTTCGACCACGCAGTAATATCTAACAAGTAATCTAACAATTTCACAACAACTACCTTATACACACAAGTGTAAAGGAATTAATAAGAATATGTACATGTAAATATATGGATGAGCGAAGGCCATGGGGCATAGGCAAGATGCAGTAGATGGTATAGAGTACAGTATATACATATGAGATGAGTAATGTAGGTTATGTAAACACTATATAAAGTGCCATTGTTTAAAGTGACTAGTGATACATTTATTACATCCAATTTTAAATTATTTAAGTGGCTAGAGATTTGAGTCAGTATGTTGGCAGCAGCCACTCAATGTTAGTGATGGCTGTTTAACAGTCTGATGGCCTTGTGATAGAAGCTGTTTTTCAGTCTCTCGGTCCCTGCTTTGATGCACCTGTACTGACCTCGCCTTCTGGATGATAGCGGGGTGAACAGGCAGTGGCTCTGGTGGTTGTTGTCCTTGATGATGTTTTTTGGCCTTCCTGTGACATCAGGTGGTGTAGGTGTCCTGGAGGGCAGGTAATTTGCCTTCGGTGATGCGTTGTGCAGACCTCACTACCCTCTGGAGAGCCTTACGGTTATGGGCGGAGCAGTTGCCGTACCAGGCGGTGATACAACCAGACAGGATGCTCTTGATTGCGCATCTGTAAACGTTTGTGAGTGTTTTTGGTGATAAGCCAAATTTCTTCAGCCTCCTGAGGTTGAAGAGACGCTGTTGTGCCTTCTTCACCATGCTGTCTGTGTGGGTGGACCATTTCAGTTTGTCCGTGATGTGTACGCCGAGGAACTTAAAACTTTCTTCCCTCTCCACTACTGTCCCATCGATGTGGATAGGGGGGTGCTCCCTCTGCTCTTTCCTGAAGTCCACGATCATCTCCTTTGTTTTGTTGACGTTGAGTGTGAGGTTATTCTCCTGACACCACACTCCGAGGGCCCTCTCCTCCTCCCTGTAGGCCGTCTCGTTGTTGTTGGTAATCAAGCCTACCACTGTAGTGTCGTCTGCAAACTTGATGATTGAGTTGGAGGTGCATGGCCACGCAGTCATGGGTGAACAGGGAGTACAAGAGAGGGCTGAGAACGCACCCTTGTGGGGCCCCAGTGTTGATGATCAGTGGGGTGGAGATGTTGTTACCTACCCTCACCACCTGGGGTGGCCCGTCAGAAAGTCCAGGACACAGTTGCACAGGGCGGGGTTGAGACCCAGGGTCTCGAGCTTGATGACGAGTTTGGAGGGTATTATGGTGTTAAATGCTGAGCTGTAGTCGATGAACAGCATTCTCACATAGGTATTCCTCTTGTCCAGATGGGTGAAGGCAGTGTACAGTGTGATAACGATTGTATCGTCTGTGGACCTATTGGGGCGGTAAGCAAATTGGAGAGGGTCTAGGGTGTCAGGTAGGGTGGTGGTGATATGATCCTTGACTAGTCTCTCAAAGCACTTCATGATGATGGAATTGAGTGCTACGGGCGGTAGTCATTTAGCTCAGTTACCTTAGCTCTCTTGGGAACAGGAACAATGGTGGCCCTCTTGAAGCATGTGGGAACAGCAGACCAAGATAGGGATTGATTGAATATATCCGTAAACACCCCAGCCAGCTGGTCTGCTCATGCTCTGAGGACGCGGCTAGGGATGCCGTCTGGGCCGGCAGTCTTGCGAGGGTTAACAGGTTAAATGTTTTACTCACATTGGCTGCGGTGAAGGAGAGCCCCCAGGTTTTGGTAGCGGGCCATGTCAGTGGCACTGTATTGTCCTCAAAGCGAGCAAAGAAGTTGTTTAGTTTGTCTGGGAACAAGACATCGGTGTCCGTGACGGGGATGATTTTCTTTCTGTAATCCGTGATGTAGACCCTGCCACATACGTCTCGTGTCTGAGCCGTTGAATTGTGACTCTACTTAGTCTCTATACTGATGCTTAGCTTGTTTGATTGCCTTGCGGAGGGAATAGCTACAGTGTTTGTATTCGGTCATGTTTCCAGTCGCCTTGCCATGAATAAAAAGCAGTGGTTTGTTTCATTTTTTTGTGAATGCTGCCATCAATCTACAGTTTCTGGTTGGGGAAGGTTTTAATAGTCACAACATCACCGATGCACTTGCTAAAAAACTCGCTCACCGAACCCCCCCATGTCGTCATTCAGTGTGTGCTGTTCTATCCTGCCGGTGCAGAGTATATCCCGCTAGCTGAATATCCATGTCGTCATTCAGCCACGATTCCATGAAACATAGGATATTACAGTTTTGATGTCCCATTGGTAGGATATTCGTGATTGTACCTCAAAATGTATTTCCTCAACAATGACAAGTACAAGCATTTAAAGGCTATAATAGGCTACCCCCTCTCTACTGAATATACTGTAGGTAGTAAAATCGAATGAAAAATGAACCTGGTAATCTAATTTAATTTACTGCGGGCCTATGGGTTTAACATTCTGAATGAATAATTATGTTGAACAGAGAAGACGCTTCTTATGAGTTCCGTGAGATGATCCATTACCCAACAAAATAACGTCAATTTATTTAGCCTAATTGTTTTTATGACTCCAGACAGTAGACTATTATTCCTATTTCCTGGATGACTGAATTTTTCTGCACGTCTATTCAACATTTGGATAAAAGAAATCATGCCATAAATTAAGAATGATTTATTTTTATTTTCACAATGCAATGCGGCATATTGACAACTCAAATGACTTTGAAAGAGCCTTAACCTACAGAAAGCCTATAGCCGACATAACAAAACAAGATATTACATTCAATATAGTTTAGATAACACCGTAATTTAATTGTAACTTAAAAAACAATTCCTGGAATCGAATATAGGCTGCAAAAATCCTACATATTGAGTATAAGCCTACTGAAACTTTTACCAGCCGCACCTGTTTAGGCCCATGGCCTGCGGATGGCCCATGGCCTGCGGCCTGCCCATGGCCTGCGGATGGCCCATGGCCTGCGGATGGCCCATGGCCTGCGGATGGCCCATGGCCTGCGGATGGCCCATGGCCTGCGAATGACCTATGGCCTGCGGATGGCCCATGGCCTGCGTATGGCTATTCTTTCAGAACAGCT